>NC_056593.1:7706421-7816006 GCF_018340385.1 Cyprinus carpio | reverse complement strand
TGGTTCAAAAACACTACAGTATTTACTATAAATTACTATAGTATTTTTTCATGTGGGAGAGAGTCTAAAGTCAAGGCTTTGTTATGTCCAGTTTACCGACAAAAATATTACTTATTTATTAAATATTTTCAAATTAAGTAGGCCTACTAAATTACCTCCATGAAAAAATAAAAAAATAAAAAAAATCCAAATGTCCATGAAGCAATAAGTAAAATCTGAGAGATCACCTGTTGCGAAAACCGGCCATAACAGCAGGATTTTATACATACTTGGAGTCCCTCTGCTGGTCATTATGAAATTATGAAAGTTAACGTAGGAGGACATATATAAACTTTAGGCCTGTATTCTGAACTGAAAGCGTTCATTCAATCTTAATGATTAAGTTCTATGACTTTTTTTCCCCCACTTCATTATAATTATTTAATTATGATTTAAAAATAGTATTACTAACTTTTTAACTGTTCATTGCTTATTTGTGCTGCTGTTGCTGTATTTTTGTATTGTGTTTTTTCAGTTACGCCTATTTGTCATGTTGCAGTACTTGTTATTTTTTTCTTCTTCGTTTTAAGATCATGTAGTCACTTACTTTGTTCACATGATGGCGGAATTGAGCTTGGAAAATACGAACCTGATTCTTGCATTTGAAAAGCAATTTGTGGTGAAAACTAGAGACCTGATATACCACAAGGGGGCCCTTTAGTTTTGCAAGTGCAGTTAGAATCAGTTGTTAATGTTGCATAACAGTTATTAGTGACAGAGCGTTTCAAATAAGCTCAAGTGTTTTATTGATGTGAACTAGCGCGTGGGAACGTTTGAGGCTAAACTTGAATGTAATGTTTAATTATAATTAATACCAAAGCTAAGGTAGATTTGTTAAGCAAACTGGTGAGCAATGGAATTGTGAACTAGGCCTACATAATCACAGATAGCAGTGTTTATCCTGTCACGTTTTAATCACTTTTAAATAACAGGAGATCACAACTATTACTATGTAGCTGGTTTTGTCTATCTTCCTCTTTGCTACTGTTAAAATCTAACTTGTGGCTGCACGTTCTGTGCTCTTGTTTCTTTAAATCCAGTTATATTTTATAACAGCTATTCCCTAGACAGGCAGCCAGCGGTTTGGGGATTTTTTTACCATAAAAGGTCATGCTGAGCTGAGCTAGGGTTTCCTGTGGGAGGGGCCTGTGATATTCTGCCTCTGTTTCTCTCTCAGTCACTCACAATTTCTCCCTCAGTCATCTCCTCTTGTGTTATCTCCAGCTGAATGCCTGCATTTCCCACAGAACAGATCATTCTGCACTTAAAAGAAGCATGCAAATACATCAACAGTTAAGAGGGAAGTTAAATGTGTGTGTGTGTGTGTTAAGCATATGTGCATGCTAGTTTTGGGAGAAGCTACTTTACAACTGTAGCTTGTGAAGAAGTTCTCTTCAGAAGGTTCATCATGGCTTTAGTGATATCCAAATAGTTCCAGAAGTGAAAAAACAGACTGACTGCGGAATACTTGTCATGCTATATGCTACAATAATGTTAAAAATCTAGCTTGTTAAAGTAAAAGCTATATTATTTTGAAAAACATAGCTGGGCTACTGTCACGCAACGGAAGAAATGTAGTTAAGTTAGTGGTCCTAATTTTAGTTAGTTGATCGTCCATGGAAAGGAGACACTCCTTGCGATTTTTCCTTTGTGTTTAGTGTGGTTTACTCCCTTTTGGCATGTCAACATGCTTTAGTAATGATAGCAGACTAGTATATATTGATCTCATATGTAAATTCCATTATTTAAGATCAGTTTAAAGGAATGTTAATACCTATGGATAGTATTTAAAGCATGTTAATTACTACAGAAAAAAAAAAATGTCGACTAGTAATTCAGTTTTATCAAAACAGAAACTGTGTTTACAGTAAACCACTTTCAGTGGAAACTGTAAATGTATTGAAAGTTAAAATACAGTTTCGAAAGTATAGCCACAAGACTTAAAAATTACTGTTACCATAGAATACAAGACTTTTTACTTACTTTTTACTTTCTTATCAAGAAATAATAATTTATTTGTTGATAAATAATAGGTAGTCCCACCACAAGTTTACACTTTCCAAAAGATCCAAAAGAGTAGTCCTGCCACAACTTAGACTTTTCACTTCTCATGTTTATTTTTCATAGCATGTTCTTGTTCGTTAGCTGAATTTACAAAGTACACTTTGTGTTGTACTCGTCCGTTAAACTTCTTCCATGATGGGGCACTGCCCAAATAACCATGACACACATTCACACTTCCCTTCATCCTTAAAGCTCACAAGGGCAGGCATGAGTAAGTAATGCTGAACGAAAGCCAGATCTCATTACATCTTTTCCTCACGACAGTGCCTAAGGGAGGCCAAGAAAGACAGAGCACACTGTGTATTGCTATGACATCATATGTAACGATGACATGCGGCAGACGTCAGAGAAGCTGTTTGTCTGGAGCACAGGTGTTTTTGGACACTCTTCTCAGAATGTTCATCCAGGTGTTGTGGAGAGTGAATCATCGTTTTGACAGACGAGTATGTCTGAGGTACATGCTGAACATGTCTCGCAGTTTTACCACCTTGATGCTAAAGTTGTGGTTTGTGGCATGGGTGGGAATTGAAGGATTTTGTTTAGTTAAACCTAAAGAGAACTTACGAGCAAAAATAAAACTGAAAACCCAGTTTAGAAGAAGCTAAATGACTGTTTGTTGTAATTCACAAAATGTCTAACAGAATGGCTGGTTTCCAATAGCAGTTAAGAGAGCCAGTCAGAGAAGAGTGTTACATTCTGCACGTCTGCTCTGCTGTTTTAGTGCCAAAGCAGTTAAACCCAACAGTTTGACCATTTAGCACTTGGGTCTTAAACAAACTCTAAATCAAGTGTGTGTAATTGCTTTATGTCAGACTTGATTGAACAAGGTATGAAATGAACAGAAAGAAATTTGTTTGCTTTCAGTGTAGGTATAATTAACCCTTGTACTAAATATTCTCTTACACTGAACAAAATTATAAACGCAACACTTTTGTTTTTGCCCCCATTTTTTATGAGCTGAGCTCAAAGATCTAAGACTTTTACTATGTACACAAAAGGCCTATTTCTCTCAAAAATTGTTCACAACTCTGTCTAAATCTGTGTTAGTGAGCAATTCTCCTTTGCCGAGATAATCCATCCACCTCGCAGGTGTGGCATATCAAGATGCTGATTAGACAGCATGATTATTGCACAGGTGTGCCTTAGGCTGGCCACAATAAAAGGCCACTCTAAAATGTGCAGTTTTACTGTATTTAGGGGGTCCGGGGGTTGTTTGTCCAAAAATTTTGTTCAGTGTAGATTCATCAAATTGTTTTTTCTTTTTTAAAAACTATTTTCTCCTTTAGATTTGAAGATTTACTTCTATATAGATCTCAATATTATTTATTTAATGTTAAATTTTCAGGGTTTGCCAGAGATTTGATTATAGGGTTTGCAAATGCGTTCTGATAGGGTTTTTGTCCATTGCTGTGGTGGTTGCTACTTACCCAATTTATAATTGCCCACATCCAAGGATTCTGGCCATTCTATTAGCCAGTAGATTAAAATTACAAACAATAAGATACTCACAGAATAAATAAAAAAAATAAGTAGACATGTAATATTGATTTGAATTTTATACTAAATCATCTGATAAGAAAATCTGAAAAAAAGTCCATTCCAATGTACAAAATTATCGGCCTAGTAACAAGACAAATGTCGTCTGAAATGCCTCAAGGTCATTTTCACTACAGTCGGTAACTGAGACACAAGATGACACCAGTTGCGTTGAGTGGTTTGAATAAGCCTTGCCATGAACAACAGTGAATACTATGAATATCTTATCGCAGAATGCTGAGAGTAACCAATAAGAATCGCGTATTAATAGCGAAAATAATAGCACCTTCTTTCAGCAAACCGCACAATTTGATGTATCATTAAGACTGCTTAGGGGTTTTGAAAAGTACATAACCATAAATATTAGTAATAATACTGATACTTGCCTTAGGATGAGATAGGATTTTTTTTTATGCATATCACCTACATTTCTAAAAAATAAAGCTTCTTTTTGCAATAATGCCATGTAAAAACCATTTTTAGGTTCTACAATAAACATTTTTTTGTTAGTGTGAAGAACATTTTGGACAATAAAGAACATTTGTGCAATGGCAAGATTCCATGAATGTGTAAAGGTTCTTCATGGAACATCAATACCTAAGAACCTGTATTTGTAAGAGTGTAACAAGGAATTGCAATGAAAGTTCTTTCACACTTATGCCCAATTAAAGGGTTAAATCTGGACGCAGGTCCTATCTGCTCACCTCTCCATCCCTTGGTCCTTTTTTAAAAAAACAGTATGCACCACTCCAAATAAGGAGAAGTGCTTCTGACTGTGTTTGGTCCAGGCCATTCCTTCTCACAAGTGTTTAGATAGGGAGACGGGTGGGGGGGAGTGGGTGTTTTAGACTTTGGTTGGGTTATGTAAAGCGATCCAGCATTGGTTGCAGACAGCATCAGCTGCATTCTTCTCCTCTCCTAAATCCCTTGCATCCATTAGTCTGACCACAGTTTCGGCTGAAGGACCAAGAACTGCACTTCGTTCGTAGCTCCTTTGAATTTCATATTCAACCCAGACACTAGATCAATAACCTGCAACCATGGAGGCCATCAAGAAGAAAGATGCAGATGCTCAAACTGGACAAGGAGAATGCCATAGACCGAGCTGAGCAGCCGAGACGGAACAGAAAGCTGCTGAGGACAAATGCAAGCAGGTAAGAACTTAGAAATTCAGGGTAGGAATCCAGATAGAGGAGAGTGAAGTGAAAAATGTAAGAGGTCCTAACAAAAGTGCTGGCAATAGCATCATTCAAGGCTGGACTTTATGATTGTAATCAAGGAGTAGTGAGCCAAGACCTCATACTTGAAAACCAAGTATGCATTTGCGCTGCAATTCTGGGGTCTTTCACAACAGTGGCTACTTATTTTGCAAAATTATGTAGGAATCCTATAAAAAAATCTGTAAAAATCAAACCTGAACAATACTTTAATTTATTAATCTTGGTTAATGTATTTTTTCATATACTAATTAGTTGAAAAAAAAAGAAAGAACAATAATTGAATAAATTCAAAATTAACACATCACAAATAATAAATTCTGTAAAAAAAAATTGTAAATTGGGATATTGTTATATAGTATACAAATATATTTGTATATATTATACTGTACTCTAGAAAGTCACTGTGATAATCTTACTCCTCCTAATGAATATTTGGTTGTAAGTCAAATCATCAGTATGTCTGTCTTACACTAATTACCCCTGGTTTCACAAACAAGGCTTTAAGCCTAGTCCCAGACTAAAATGCATATCTGAGCTGTTTTATCTGAAAGAAACTTGCACTGATATATTTTAAAATATATCAGTTCCATTGTTTGTCTCAAGATGCACACCAGAAATGTTTTTTTTTTTCTTCTTTTTTTTCTTTTATTTTTATAAAAGATACTTAAATGTCTGAATTGAACTATGGCCTAAAACCTGGCTTAATCTAAGCCCTGATTGTGAAAAACCAAGCCTTAAGGTTATAAATGGACAAGAGAAGTGAGGCTGTCTTGATTCCTTTAAAACACCCCTTGTCTCTCTACAACACACAAGAAACCCAGCCAAACTGATAGCCACAGATAGCAAAGTGTTTTGTGAGTGTTTATCTCACTTACTGCCATATGACAGCTTACCTCAGACTAAAATTAAATATAGTTATCTTCTGTCCAGAGAGCAGGCCTATGATTTCAATATGGGTAGAGAGCAGGCTACGCTTTTTTGATATGTATTAATTATTTTAATTATTATTTAATTGTACTCTTTAACACCAATAAAAACATGATAAATAACTTGATTTTAATTATATGTGACATAAAATGCATAAACATGCCATTAATAATAATGTATTTTTTGTCTTTATTTAGACAACCACTATACAGCAATAAAATGTATTTAATAATAATGTAATTATATTATTGTTTTATTCTGACATAAAGTCATTAGACTTCAACATTAAAAATAACTCTATGTGTGATGGAATATTACAATTATTATTAAGGTTATTATTATTATTATTATTCAGGGCATATATTTCACCATGTCTTAAAATGCATAAACCTTTATAAATTTTATTTAGGGTATATATCTTAAACCACTAGACTACAGCAATAAAATATTATTTTTAATCATTATGCACTGTATATATTCTGTATGTTTAATATATTTTTAAATAATATTATGCACATTTTTTTTGTTTATTTATATAAAGAATTTAAAGTATTTTATATATATTTTTTTAATATTTTTTATTTTTTCTCATTATTCATATTTTCCTTATTTCAGTTATTTTGCTATAAAAATGTGTGATAATATTATGGATGATGGATGTCTGGGATATTATTTCCTTAAGTTATATATAGAGTACAGTGCTCTGATATGTTGTACTCACTCTTCCTCATACAGCTGGAGGATGAACTGGTTGGCCTGCAGAAAAAGCTCAAACAGACTGAAGATGAACTGGACAAGTACTCAGAGGCCCTGAAAGATGCCCAAGAGAAACTGGAAATGTCTGAGAAAAAAGCTGCTGATGTAAGTGACACATTCCTTTAGACTAGGGTTCAATGAAACAGAATCAGACATGATTCCGCTATGATAAACAACTTGAGTCATTTAGGCTTTGTTATGATGCTTTCACTTCCTGTCACTGCGGCTCTCATCCCAGCTGGTCCATTTCAGGGTCACGGCACCATTTCAAAGTGTTTCAAATGGGGATTTATAGGGCAATAAAAAGCTTTACCTCAATAAAACATGTCGACACAAGACATAAATCTTTTAAAATACCTCTTCCTCAGGTTTACTTCTGTAATGCCTTGAAACTGACACATCGATCACTGAAAAGATAATGTTCAGGTTCAATAAAACATGTCCAGCTCACCCCAAAAATTTATATTTGCTCAGAATAATGCTTACCCCACAGCCCATCCAAGATGTAGATGAGTTTTGTTTTCTTCCACGGACACGGAAACATATTTGTAGAAATGTAGCATTACATCACTTGCTCACCAAAGGACCCTCTGCAGTGAATGGGTGCTGTAAAAATGAGAGTCCAAACAGCTGATTAAAAACATCACAATAATCCAGTAATCCACACAAACTCCAGTCCATCAATTAATGAAAAGATGCATTTTGTATGAAACAAATCCATCATTAAAAGGCATTTTAAGAACCAGCACTTGTGGAGAAAAATATCATTCATAATCCATAATAAAAACTTCCTCCATGTGGCTCCAGTGGATCCCTTTCACATAAAAATCCACCTATGTTTGTTCAGAACTGGTTTGGACTTTTTTTGCATGTAAACATGATCTGTGCAAGTTTCTCTCCTGATTCTGATGAGTCGATTTTTCTCAAAGGAGAAAAAGCTAAATTATGGATAGAGGACTTGTATTTTAGCCAGAAGCAATGGTTTGAAGTTAAAAACATCTTAATGATGGATTTGCTTCTTACAAACATGCAGCTTTTCATTTTACAAGACATTAATTGATAGACTGAAGCTGTGTGGATTACTTGTGGATTATTGTGATGCTTTTATCAGCTGTTTGGACACTCATTCTGACGGCACCCATTCAAGGATCCATTGGTGAGCAAGTAATGCTAAATTTCTCAAAATCTGTTCCAATGAAGAAACACTAAGAAGAAAACTATTCCTTGAAGCTGAAATGAAGCACCAAAGTGTTTCACCTATAGAAAAGTGTTTGGCCATTTTGGGACGAGTGAGGAAAATTGCTGTAATCTCACCTGCATGGGTCTAAAGTGGTCCATCCTGTCCACTGCTCTGATAAGCTCGGGTTACTCCTCACAATGTGACCTCAAAGGAAATGACTGCATAGTTTTGAGAAGGAAGCTGAGGAGGGGAAAATCAGTTGTTTGTCAGTCCTTAATGATTCCAGCATGAGGGTAAATCCATTTAAAGAGAGGTGTTCTTCATTTTGTCGTTGACCACAAAAAACTGAGAGACCAAACTTTATTCAATAAGAGGACAAATGCATTTTTGAGTAAGATTCATTTCCTGTAGAATGTTCTAGGTTTCTTTAGGCAGACTGAGAGGCCTGAAACTGGGATACAAACACATTTCGAGTTCCTTGGAGCAGTGCCCTGAAAATGTGCCCCAGACAAGCCTACCACATGTCATGCATTAAAGAAAATTGTAAACTAATTATACATCTGCATTCGCAACACCAAAGAAGTATGGTAAGATAGTCTCAAATGAGCGAGGGATTTTCAAGGCCTGTTACTGATAAGTCAGTGAACAGCAGGGGAGACTGGGACTTCGGTTGCCATGCAGCAGCCCAGGAATCCCAAGAATGTAGCGAAAGCAAACACAGAGCGCCACACTCCTTTGACTAATGAAATCAATGCTCTGAGATCGCTGGCTCGTCTTTAGAACAAAAGCACACTTCTGAGGAAAATGTGGTCACACATGGTGTGTAACGCAAGAGTGGATGGTTTTAATTGTGGGGGACTGTAATTAAAAACTTGCATTTGATTGCTGTGTTGTAGTAGTAGCAAGTGAACTCAAAGTGGTGGCAAAGTCACAAAATTATTCAAAATTATTATTTGATATGATTGATTCAACCTGAATATATTAAGTTATATCCTCCTAAAGTATTTTTAATGGACAGGTCAGGTAGTAAAATAACAGTGTTTTCTCAATAAAGTTATTTATAAGATGTTATAATATAACTTAATTAAAATTATAACAGCTAAAATCAAGGTTTATAACATGATTTTTATGTGACCCCTTAGCTATTAAACATACAGTTGTTGAAACGTCTATAGAATTAAGAAATTAATTGTGGTTATTTTTAATGTATTTGCACATAATTTTACAGTGTTGTATAAAGTAATTAAAATATTTTTAAATATTAACAAAATACGAGTAAATATAAAACAAAATAGTACTACTTTCTGTGGTTTAGAGTTGTCAAGCCTTTATACAAAATCGAAATTAACAAAGTAAGACTGAATTGTGACTCAATGGGGCCCCGCCCACAATGACGTCACTGGGACCTCACTTTTCCACAGTTGCATTGAAACTTTTCTGCAGAAGTTCTGCTTTCCTTACATTCTCTCACCATTCCAATGACTCCATGAGACAGAAATAACCTCCAGCGAAGACAGTTTTTTGTTCACTGAACCGTTTTGTATTGATCCGGACTGGGAAGAATTTGGATTGCACATTTCGTGTCGTTTTCACTCCGTTTTGTTTTCTTTTTTTTGCACTGGCCATCCAAAGTAAATTAGCATCCGTTATTTTTGTAAAATCCCTATATTTCGGGATTCTATATATGTTTTTGGGCTTAACATTCTGATGTATTTATTTTTTATAACCTTTTGAAAAGTTTAGCGTAGTTTTTGCGCTATCGTTTTATTTTTCCCGACCACAGTCGCAGTTGTTGTTTTCGTATTTAGTAGTTAAGTAAATATAATATAGTAAAGTATCTAAAATGACAGGTGTGACTTCTTTGGACGCAGTGAAGAGAAAGATCCAGACTTTGCAGCAGCAGGCGGATGACGCAGAAGATCGAGCTTTGGTTCTTCAGCGCGAGCTGGACAATGAGCGCGAGCTCCGGGAAAAAGTGAGACAAATCTTATTTCTTTCTTCTTGCTTATCGTCTTTAGACTCTCCGGACTCTTCTACGCGCTCCCTCTGTGAACGCAGGCTTCTATAAAAAGCTCCCGGGCTCCTCTCAAGACTATAATTGTATGTTTAGGTGAACAGTGAGACCTGGATGCAGACGTGAGGTTGTGGAATGAAAGGCGTTTGGTCCAAAGGGACAGTCCGACCCCCAAATCTGCTTTTGGGCAGTTGTTAGGCCTCAGTGGCCTACGCGAGTTATTACAATTAACAATTTATTTGTTTTAACTAACAATTGCTACGTTTTTGTATATTCTAATACAGTTACATTATTTATTCTGCTTACATTAACAATTCTTTAAAGATCTGTCTGTCTCTCTTTCTATCTATTAATGAGATGTTTCTACCCCAACTTAAACCAATTGATTAAAATTGATTTTTTTTTGGTGTAACCTAATGTATTCAGTCATAAAACCATCCATCCATCCAGCGAGACAGAAACACAAAGTAAAGTGGTAGTTATTGCATTTTTGGGGGTGCAATTTCTACCTAAACTGTTGGTGTAATCAGGTTCATATTAAATCATATTTTTCAATAAAACCCCTTATTTTAGATGAAGAATATGACTAAATGTTGTATGCCAGGAAGTTATCTTTGATGCGAAGATGCTTGTCAAGGAAGCCTCCCTCCCCCACAGTCCTTGGTGGATTTCCATTTTATGAAATTTTTTCTGACCCATCCCATGTGGAGCACTTAATGTTCAAGCTGCTGTAAGGAAATACAGCCAGAACCCTTCAGTCTGTCTCTTCTGATTTGAACTCGATGATATGGAACTGTAGGAAATGTGAATGCTCTCTCCTGTTTTGGTTTAGACAATGAAAAATTGTTAGATCTTTCATAGAACTCATTTAATTTTGCTGTACTCAAGAAAGACCCAAAGGATGTCCCCATCCTGAGCTCCCAAAGGAACTGAGTCAGGATGTTGTCTCTTGTTCCCCACTGGAGTTTCCTGTGGACCCTCATCACATTCAGATGACTATGCAGATATGAAGGAAGCTGGCACTGCTTAAGAAAAGTCCTGTTTCTTCAAGTGTTTGTAGACCAAAAGTGTGTCTATTGTCTAGGACCTGTTGACTTTTACATTTAATGGAGATCTTCAGAAATGTTAGGGAGGTTGTTGGTCACATCCTTCTCCTACCTCAGCTTCCTTCTTTCCCTTTTTGTGGGAGTCGAGTCCGAGTACTACAAATTTAGCTGGCTTTGCTTTCATAATTGGGAGTTTTCCCACCCTTAGTGTGACAGAATGCTGCTGGACTTGGTCATGACGTGACCAATGACCTCTCCATGATGGTCCTAATTTATAGGTCAATTAACAGTGGGGTTAAAAGTCAACAACATGACCAGGAACATATGTGCAGCCTGTACAAAACCATTAGGCTCCTCCAAATTTGCATTGACAGGTTCCCATGGTGTTAGAAATGATATCAAGACATCTTTTGCATATCTTTTTAAAGTTTAGTCACACAAGTGGTAACTTTACTTTACAATACTCCAACAATCTTCTGCTTTTCTTTGCATTTGGTTAGAAATCACCAATCATTTTGCATCTGCAACTTTCTCTGGCTCTTTTACCAGTAAGGTCTCTAGAATATGAACTTGAAAACGATGTCCTTCACTTCCTTGCTCAATTTCCACTGTTCGTTTTCATCCGATAGACCTTATTTTCATAATATCAGCCCATAAAAAGGTCATTACACTGATAGGGTTTGTCTCAGTGTTTGCTCAATGTCACGTACTGTACAATAGTACTGTGCTTCAGGAAGTCGACAGCAGTCCCAAGTGATTTCTGCACATTTCAACCCTAAATGTATAATTGTATCAAACGTCACAGTGGCTCTAACAAGATCTGAGTTTAAATGGGCCCGGGAATCCATAAATCTGGGAACGTCGCCATCTCATATCACACATATGGACATTTAGGTTCGTCTTGTACATGATAAAATGTTCCAAGGCTGCAATCCAGACACTTCTTGATAACATATGGCTGGGTTTTATTGCTATTCTTCAGCCTTTAAATCTTTTGGGCACTTCACCACTAGCATTCTCCAGAGCTTGTTTTACCATATATGGCTTTGTATCTAAAGCAGCCAGGGAACGCGGTGACTAAGGAAAGGGCATGGCTCATGAGGGAGTATCCTGACCCTGAACTGAATGAACATTTTGGGAGGGGAGAGGATGTGGAGTGTGTCCATTTCCTGTGGATTTTTCTCCTCCCCTCTCTGGCTCTCTCTTATTCGAAAGGGGGTCAGCTTCCTACTCCATTGATGTCTTTGTTGAATATGTGTGATTAAATGTTTTATTTGCCCCCTTCTTTATTGATGTCAATATTGAATAACGTATTTAAATGGCATTTTGTGAGATATGAAGCCAAATCGCAAGATACAAACTCACCACACTGCAAAATATAAAGTCCTATTTTGAGATACAAATTCACAGTTATGAGAAAAAAAATTGCAATTACAAGAAATATGAAATTAAACCTATCTTGCAATTACAGCTATATTTCTCATGATTGTGAGATAGTCACACTGAAATATAAGGTGGATAAAGTTTGGTATGTCAGCCTTGATCTACCATTCACCACTCCAAATAGTCCACTGGACCTTTTAATAAAAAAAACAGTAGAAAGAAAGAGTCTGTAACATAGCAACTCGTCTCAAAACAAAGATGTGATCAGAAAATGGACGATTTGCTCTTTTTTAACTTTTCCCCTATGCCCTGTTATTCTGTCTCCTCTTTCAAACCCAGATGCAGTTTCCTGGCTGTGAGATTTTCCTACCGTTCTGAGAGAATTGCATGCTCGCTCAGTTGAGCGTCTGCACTGTGAGAGAGCCATGGTGATATCTGTCATTATTATAGCTGCAATTATCAGTGCAATAACTGGGCGGTTTGGCTGTGAGGTCTCTTTAAAGCCGAGAAATGTCACAGAGGCAGTATTGTGCTTGTTCTGAGGCCAATCTTTGTTTGAGTCACAATGGGTGGTGGTGGTCGTAAAGGGTGTAAAAATGTTTTTTTTTCTGCTGCAGTTGATTGTGCTTTGTGCAAAAAAAAGTCTGTCCCCACAGACATGGAAAAACATTATTTTATATCCCACATGCACATTTTTGTAGTCGGTATATAATTGTATATAAGTAACCGTTGACCTTATTTTGTCATCAGGCTGAGGGTGATGTGGCGGGCCTGAACCGCAGGATTCAGCTGGTGGAGGAGGAACTGGATCGTGCTCAGGAGAGGCTGGCAACTGCACTGCAGAAACTGGAAGAGGCGGAGAAAGCAGCAGACGAGAGTGAGAGGTCAATGGAAACCATTAATTTATAAATTATGGTCGAAGAAATTAATTGCTGTGTTGCTTCGGGTACAAACTACATGGTTCTCTCAAGTCAAGTCCTAAGAGGGTTTTACGTATGGAAACAGACTTATTGTTTCATGCATTGTTCAAACCAGTTCACAAATTGTTTTGAATGATTCATTAGCAAATCTGTCTAAATCAGTTTTTAAAAACAATCTTATACAGTAATCACAATCAATCAGAAACCTCATGGAAATTCATTGGTCATTTCCCCATTTCCAGATTTCATGACTATGGGAATGCTGTTGATTATGAAATAAAGCTCAACAAATTTTTATAATCTGCAGCATATTAACTGAAGAGGTCATGAATAACATCTCCTATTGTTGACCTAATAACTGCTTGTTTCACCTCCAGAGGCATGAAGGTAATCGAGAACCGTGCCACAAAGGATGAGGAGAAGATGGAGATCCAGGAGATGCAGCTGAAGGAGGCCAAACATATCGCCGAGGAGGCCGACCGCAAATACGAAGAGGTGAGTTAGAAGCGTCTGAAGGAACAACGTTTCCAGATTCGTGAAGTTTGAAGCTCTTTATCTGAACGAACGCCATCTTTGCTACAGGTGGCCCGTAAACTGGGTGGATTCTCGAGGGGGAGCTGGAGCGAGCTGAGGAGAGAGCCGAAGTCGCTGAATGGTATCCTCTGCCTATTCTCACACTTTAAGTAGACTAAGATGAATGTTTGTTGGTTGACCAGTTAAAACATTGTTTTCTTCTCAAACACGTCCAGCAAAGCTAGTGATTTGGAGGAGGAATTGAAAAACGTTACCAACAACCTTAAATCCCTAGAGGCTCAGGCAGAGAAAGTAAGTCAACATCTCTCTTTTATCTGTTAATGTTCACAAAGTCACAATTTTAAACCTCTATAATAATCGTCGCTCGACTTCAAAGCTTGATGATTGCTTTGAAACTAAAACAGTAATTTACCGTTAAAGTTCTCACAACACAGTAGCTCTGAGGACAATACAGAGTTTATTCAATGTTGACAGAAAGTGAAATAGATTTGCTGTATCTGTCTTTGTTTGCATGTTTCAGTACTCAGAAAAAGAAGACAAGTATGAAGAGGAAATCAAAGTTCTTAGCGACAAGCTGAAGGAGGTAAAGAAGGCAATAAATGAGATAAGCGTCAAAGATAAGCTGCCACTTTTCACCCCCAAATGTCTTTTTTCAACGTCCTCATTGTTTTTTCAGGCTGAGACCCGCGCAGAGTTTGCAGAGAGGACAGTGGCCAAACTGGAAAAATCCATTGATGACCTGGAAGGTACGAACACAGTAATCTGTGTTTTAACTGAGTTCTTTTTAAACAAGTTTACACTGGAGCCAAAAGTTCAACTGAAACTGTTTAGCAATATTGGGGAGTAACTAAATGAACATAGAGAGTCTGCTTAACTACATTTTGTAGAAGTGAGTAGCTGTTTTCAATACACTGTACAGTAGCTTTTCCAGTAATTAGCAATGACTACTGTTGTAGCTGTTTAACATGACAACATGTTAATGCCCTCCAGTGCATCTTTTCGTTTCGGATGATTTGCAGAAGCGAATTACTTTGTTCAAATAATTTATTTCAGTGAACTTGTTCATAAAGATTCACAGTAGCTGCTTCCAAAGCAGTGTTACTTTTCCAGGAATGAGATATTTTCTCCAGTAAAAAAGATTAGTAAACATAGGGAAATATGATTCATTTTAGTTTGATTGGTTTGGGCAGTTGTACTAATGGCTTTGTTTAGAAGCAGCTAAATGATTCATAAACAAGATTGGTTTGGGTGGTGCGTTTTTAGTGAATCGCTTAACTCACAAAAAAAAAAAAAAAAAAAAAAACAGAACTAGTTCAAAAACTAGATTCGACTGGTTTGGGAGGTTCGTTTTTTGCAAATGGTTTCATTCAGTCAAAATTAACTGGGACAGATGGAAAGAAGATAAATTAAAATATATTTTACTCCTAAATATATTTAATATACTTAAAGGGATACTTCACCCAAAAATGAAAATGTAATGTTTATCTGCTTATTTACCCCCAGGGTATCCAAGATGTAGGTGAATTTGTTTTCTCCAGTAGAACACAAATGAAAATTTTTAACTTCCACTTTTTAACTTAAGCTGTTGCAGTCTCTCAGTTATATAATGCATGGCAATGGTAACAAAATCTATGAGAGTAAAACAAAAACCATGCACAGAAAAATCCAAATTAAACCCTGCGGCTCGTGACGATACATTGATGTGTAAAGACACGAAACGATCGGACTGTGCAAGAAACTGAACAGTATTTACATAGTTTTTTACCTCTGATTCAACGCAATGTCCGAACTGTTTAGAACTCTTGTGAACGCTCATTCACAGCAGCAGGCGCCTGAGGCATCTTTTTCTTCTTTTGCTTGCTTTATGGCGGACCGCAGACTTATAAGTGCATTACTGCCACCTATCTCTCAAATGGAACTCTTGTACTCCTAATTGAGATTGTAGATAAAGTGTCAATGGTCCATTTGAGAGATAGGTGGCGGTAATGCACTTATAAGTCTGCGATCTGCAAGAGATAGGTGGCGGTTTATTTGTAAACTATGATGCAGCTAACAACTTTTTCAAAAGGGTAATTCCTGTCTATAGTTTGACTTGGCAAGCAATACTACACGCTAAACTGTTCTTATGGAAAACGAACGTGAATGTAAGGAAGTGGCTAAATGAACTTTTCACCTTCAGAAATGACCAGTGGCGAAGCAGGACACATTTTAAAAGTCTTGTGTGGATGGGATTTCACAGGTCAGAGGCGGGTCATGCACCCTGTCTGTATAAGGGCCGTAAAATCTTTTGAAACACACAACACCATATTGTTTTAGAGTAATTTTGTCAAGAGTTCCGGCAAGCTCGTGTTTCAGCTGCTTGAACCTTTCACTGGAAGATGATATATTTGGCTCAGTATATGGAATCGGTTTGAACAAGACTGGTATAGCTCCTGTCCTAAGAGAAAAGAAGTCTGTTTCTTACAGCACAAGTCAGCTCTTTATGAGACCAAACTCTGCATTTGCTTATTAAAAGTATATGTGGCTAGCAAAAGGTAACTAGGAAACATATTCTCTGGGCCAGATGAAAATGTTACAGTCATTGTTGGTTTGCACATGATTTTCTTATATTGTTCCTGGTAGAATATGATCTTCATAGCACGTTTAGTCTTCATACATCCATTAACTTCTTGTCTTTCTCTTTTTCATTTGGTTTCTGTCCATTGCTGCTTCTCATCCTTCGCTTTCCTGTTTTTCCTGCCAATCTTCAGATGAACTCTATGCTCAGAAGTTGTATTTTTATTTTTCTTTTTGTTTATGTGGATTGTTGGTTATATGACATGACCTCCCTGTAGATCCATCTCTGTCCTGCTCTGCTGCACTTCCTGCTATCTTAGATTTCTAGACACTTTCTTGCTTCATTTTCTTCAATGTGCCTTTGCAAGTCTCAATAAAACACTCCTGTTGTTTCATATAAGCCTCTCATTCTTTCTGTTTTAATTGTTAATGATTCGTTTTTAATATTGGGAATGGTTCCTACAGTGATGAAAATCCTTAAAATATGAGGAATTTTTAGACCTAGATGAAATATTTAACTTTCTTGTAAGACGTAGTGATGTCGCATTTGTGAGCGAATTGTTCTCTTGACTCCAGTGTTCCAATGTTCAAATTCGTTTCACAAATTTGTCTGAATGATTCATTAGTGAATCTGCCTGAATTAAATAGATTTTTTTTCATCATTACCCATTATTCACAAATGACTGGAAAGGTCGTGGAAATGCATTGGTCTTGGAAATTCATTTCTCAAAAAGTATCAGAATTTGGTATTAGCTATACTAGCTATAACTAGCCTATATTAAAATGTTAAATGTAATAATTAAAAAAATATACATATATATTAAACATTCTTAAGTTCACTACTCCTCTCTTATAATTATTCTGATGTCCCACAAAGGTGAGGTTTACATTTCAGTTCTGACTGATTTCCCACTTATAGATATATTTTTTTTACAAATATTTAAAAATTTTACTATCCCATTATAAAGTTCTTCTTTAGACATGCACGCCATTGTAATTTAACATTATTACTAACACACCATTCAATGCAATGACTCTAGGCCTATTTTCATATGTGTACAGTATACATATTTACAGCAGTAGCGTCTGACTAGTTATTTTCATTTTTGCTTTTAGAAAAATTATCTTCTGCAAAAGAAGAAAACCTCGGAATGCATCAAGTGCTGGATCAGACGCTTCAGGAGCTCAACAGCTTATAAGAAAGACGATGAGAGAGAACGACGTCCATCTTGCAACATTCCACAAATACTCTCCTTCATTCCAACTCGCAATCTATTGAGCCCTGTTTTCTCACAGAATAGGCTAATAATTTAATTTTTCATCTGAGGTATTTCTTTTGCGCTTTTATCCAAGTTAGCTCGATATCGCTGTTTACTAAAATAGCCAAACAACCTGTGGTGCTAGGCCTATATCCGAGTTTTTCCACACTAATAAAACAACGTTATAAGTAGTTTAATAAATGCCATACCGCATGGGAAGTGAATATGTTAATGTGCTGAAGTTCATTTGAAGTTGCGGTATTAATGTATTCCGGTCAAATGAAGACGTTAATGATGGTGCTTTCATTTCAGTGTTTCTCATATGTTCATCATGCGCTCCATCTCCTGGCCACGTGACGCACTGCAGTAACCTACATTACTCCACTGATAATACGATGGGTTTTGACATGCACACAGTACCATGGCATATTTAATAAAAGTACCTGAATAATTTTGTGGAACCACAACATAATGGGGCCCAAACAAAGACCAAAGAAATATTAGCTCTTCACAAAGTTTTTTTTTTTTTTTTTGCTTTTTTCCTGTCAAATGAGTATTTCAAAATGCCTCAAAAGTTTCTTTTCACTTTCTGTGTAATACATTTTTATATAAAAAGCTGTTTGTGTATGATTATTGTCCAGAACAGTCCAAGTGCACGGATGATAAGCTTAATATTTTTACAGACTTCCAAGTTATGCTCGTTTCTGCCTATTTTTGTCTCCTGCGGTGCCTGAAAAAAAAAAAAACACCATCTCACACAAAAGTGGTACTTACAGCAATTGAGTATCAGCATATGACCACCTGACACAAAACGAAACACAAAAAATTATATTTGTACGGTACCATTTCTGGCTTGTTCATTAGGTGAACATACGAATCCCACCACAGGGAAGGTTTTGCTCATACATATTAATTAGGTTACGCGAAGTTTTTCCTACCTACCTGATCAAGTAATCTACCTGATTTGCTGAGAAGCAAAGGTTAAGCGTGCGAAGGACGAATAAAGGAAGTCCGGGCTAATTAATATTAATTACGTTATGATCTACCTGCCTAATGAATATTAATTAGGTGTGTTTACTGGACGATCCAGGAAAGTGAATAGGACGTAATTAATATTCATTATATCAAGTCATACACTATACTATACCCCGCGCACAAATCAACTAACTGTACTCTTCTGTAAACTGATTATATGTTTTTTTTACCAGACACCGACTGATGACTTAAAAGTACAAAGCGTTAGATATTAATAGCTCATGATCTGAAATGTGTCATTGACCCTTTTGTTTAAACCACACCCAACACAACAGTTTTAACAGGTGAGGTCACGTCAGCTGCCGTCACTATACCTGTACTGTGCCTCGCCATGTGAGTTACGCGTTATGAAAAACATTACATTTGTCTATGTATTATTGTTTATAATAGCGGCAGTCTTTTTAAAACACCTTTACGTCAACTATGTATTACGTAGAATATAGACTGTAATGTTTAAACAGAAGCAAATAAGCGCGCTAAAAGTAATGGAACTTTCCATTTTTGTTAAAGCAACATTAAAACTAGTTTGGACATTTAAGAGTGAGTTAATCAAGATTTTCTGAGTCATTTAACTACTGATCGGTTTGACAGATTTTAAATTTTTATAACTTCTTATATGTGATATGGTCCGGTTTAATTTAACTTAACATTTAATCCTTATGTAAGCATGTATGTATTTATTTATTTACTTATTTATAGCTGTTGACACTTTATTGTTTATTCTAATCTCTGAGGGTTCACCCTAGATTAAAAAGAAAAGGATTTTAATTTAGATGTTTGAATACATGTTCATCATAGAAGTGGTGTATTTAAGTCACTGTCAGAATGAATTGTCTTTTAATGTATTTTAAAAATAATTTGGGACACAATGAATGTCATTGGCCTGCATTCATTTTGTTAAAAGTGTGCATTTTCCATCAAATTATTTGTGCATTTAGGACACACTGGATGTCATGGCTGTGCCTTTACCACATGACGGCAGTAAATGCAGCATTCGACTGGTTCAGTGAATTCCAGCGCAGCTGCATTTTTTAAGAATTGAATTGTTCCAGAATGGTTCCATGGGATAATATCCAGGAAGTAATGAATCGAATACTGTATTATGTTATAAAACTAAGCATGAATGTCAGACTATGTCTTATCATGAACACATGACATCATAGAGCAGAAAATCAGGTTACAAAAATACTTCTGTTATTGTAGGGTTGCGGAGGACATGCTGATGTGCAAACCTCCTGGTTACTTCCTCATTCGTGTTAGCGAGAGCAGAGTGGGTTATACATTATCTTATCGGTAAGTCTGTGTCAATGTGGCCATTGTTGTCAGATAATAAACTTCACTATAAGGAAGTTTGATGCACAAATACTGTACATGAATGAGTCCACGAATCAAAGGGTCACCTATAAATCTTTTCCCCTAGAGCTGAAGATCGCTGCAGACACTTCATGATTGACGTCTTGCCAGATAACCAGTATATTATAGTGGGAGAAACGATGCGCTACTGCTCCCTCCATGACTTGGTGGCCTTTCATCGCAGAAACCCCATTCTCCCCTACAATGACTTGCTCACTGTGGCCTGCGATCAGGTATAGAGTTACACATACATTCTAGCTTGTTGTTAGCTAGATATACTACAAAAAGGTCAGTTATGGTTATTCATCAAGATCGACAAGATAGACATCAATCAGTCGAGCTGGTCGACAGTCATGGACCACTACCAAACCGCCTATCATGTTCCAATAACTAACCTGACAAACTTAAAGGGATACTACCACCCCAAAATGAAAATTTTGTCATTAATCATTTACCCCCATGTCGATCCAAACCCGTAAAATGACCATTCGTCTTCGGAACACAATTTGAGATATTTTGGATGAAGAACGGGAGGCCTGTGACTGTCCCATAGACTGCCAAGTAAATAACAGTGTCAAGGTCCATAAAAGGTATGAAAGTCATCGTCAGAATAATCCATTTGCCATCAGACGTGCAATCTGGGTTATATGAAACGACGGGAACACATTTTTGTAAGCGAAGAACACAAAAATAACCACTTTATTTTTTTCAACAATTCCTTTGTCAACGGGCTCCGCTGTGTCTCTCCATATCACTGTATGCTGTGTATGCTCTTCTGTGTCATCCGCGCCAAAAAGATGTGCTATGTTCTACGTGTATTTAGCTTTGATTTGAAATAAAACAGCACATGCTTTTATGGACCTTGACACTGTTATTTATTTGGCAGTCTATGGGACAGGAAGCCTCCCGGTTTTCATCCAAAATATCTTAAATTGTGTTCCGAAGACAAATGTAGCTTTTTACGGGTTTGGAACGACATGGGGGTAAGTGTTTAATGACAAAATTTTCATTTTGGGGGTGGAATATCCCTTTAAGGTGGTATGACTTGCCTAGCAGGAACATAAAACGTACACACACACACACACACACACACACACACACACACACACACACACACACACACACACACACACACACACGTGTGTGTGTAATAATGCATTATAAAAATATATATTATATAAACCTAGAGATATCGTCCCAGTCTCTTATAACATTTAGAAAGATTTTGATATCACAAAAAATTATATAAAGTTATATAAAATTAAGTTTTGTACATTTTAGCATTGTTAAAAAGTATAGGGGTATGAGGGGAAAGAGTCAATGTTTCATTTTCACCATCAACATTGATCGTTATCTTTCTATGTCTGGCTGTGATATATCTGGCCTTTTTTTTGTGTGGTCTCATTTGTGTGCAGGGTGACAAAAATAACTACGCTGAGTTGTTGTTTCCTCAAAAAAAAGATGTAAAAACCTGGACAGGTTGAATGGATACATTTTTCAGCTCCAACACATACAGCTCATTCAAATGTCTCTGAACACAACCCGACTTCGCCGCTTCAAAACGAATCATTTACACTACCTACAAGTCCTTCTGCGAGACTGTATCCCAGCTTGGAGATGGAAATTAGCTCTTTGAATCTACAGAGTGCGGTAAAACAAATGATATGATATGAAAATGACAAATTATATAATTTTCTTGTAGTTAAAAGAATAGGTCACCCAACATTTAAAATGTTCTGAAAATTTACTCACCCTCAGGGGCCCTTTCAAGATGTAGATGAGTTTGCTTCTTACTCATAACAGATTTGGAGAAATTTAGCATTATATCACTTGCTCCCCAAAGGATCCTCTGCAGTCAATGGGTGCCGTCAGAATAAGGGTCCAACACAGCTGATAAAAACATTACAATAAACCACAAGTAATCCAAATCAGTTCATCAATTAACA
The DNA here is from genome assembly GCF_018340385.1 of Cyprinus carpio. NCBI lineage: Eukaryota > Metazoa > Chordata > Actinopteri > Cypriniformes > Cyprinidae > Cyprinus > Cyprinus carpio. Next base: position 7,794,238 of record NC_056593.1, on the reverse strand, counting down.
TCTTGTAATGTGAAAATCTGCATGTTTGTAAGAAACTCTCATTCTGACGGCACCCATTCACTGCAGAGAATCCATTGGTGAGCAAGTGATGTAATCCTAAATTTCTCCAAATTTGTTCATAACAAACTCATATACATCTCGGATTGCCTGAGGGTGAGTACATTTTCAGAACATTTTTGGCTGAACTATTCATTTAAAAGGACAGTATATGTGATTGTGTTTTTAAGGAACATTTTGCTTAAAGGCTAATAATTATAATTTTTTTTTTAAATGCAGGATCAGCCAACAAAGCCTATTCTAAAGCCTAGAACAATATTTAAATCCAAACCACCAAATGACGCCACCGCAGCTGACACTCCATCCCACAGTTACCGCCCAGAGCATGCTTGCCAAATCGCCCGCAAGCCACCGCAGAGGCTGACAGATCGCAAGGGCTGATGCCGGTAAGCTCTGGACAGACATCCAAATCCCACCGGACAGACCTGTTGAAGGCCGTGCCCAACAGAAAAACCAGCAGCCACTGAAACCGGTGGCCATGGGCCTGGCGCAAATTAAGAAAAAGCTTAAAAAGAACCGCTCCAAGGACCACATGTATGAGGAGATTGCTCAAGATGCGTGTCAGGAAATTGCAACTTCTTCTGCTTTGGAGAGCAGTAACATGAACCCTAAACAACTGGAGGAAAATGAATATCAGGAGTTACCTGAAAAATCCACAAATGCTGGCCATCGGGCATCTGATGGGATTCCCAACTTCGCAGAAAGAGAATTACCACCGGAGTACCTAAATCCACCTCCTTTTGCACCTGGCTACTAGATAAAAACATAAAGATGGGTGGTTTTACTCAGAGCATTTATTTTTATTGTAATTGAATAGCATTGGTAAGTCTCTTTGTTGTGATGTTCTTTTTCGCTGTGCTGCATTTAAATTTCTGTCACAAACACATTCTGAACAGAGGATTGTCATCTGGAACAACCTGTTGGACAATGAAAAATATTTTAATATAACAATGGACAGAATGTGTTGTGCCTGTGGGCATGAATTTGAATATACGTCCAGATTATACTTCCTGAAATCTGGTACGAGAAAAGAAAAAAAAGCATTGTAAATATTAGCTTTTTACTGCAGTGGTCAATAAATGTAACAGGTGATACAAAGAAACCCAAGAATACTATGCTTATTTCTTCTAAATACCTTCGAATACCATATAAAAACCATGGTGCATGATTCTGTTCATCATTGCAGGTTTAAGATGGTTGGTTTAGCTAGTCTTCTAGATCTGGCCTTAAAATTAATGAATTAGCTGGTAAAACAAGCGCAAAAATCCCTCGAAAACCATCAAACAAGACTAAGCCTAGGAGGTGTTTGCTATTATGTTTTTTTTTTTTTTGGACTTAAATTATGTAAAATATTTTAATATATTTATATTTAACTTTGTTAGGACATACATTATCACTAAGTGGCACACTTAATTGTGACAATGATATATTATACATTTTATTGTGTGTTTTAACATTTATTGCAAATATTTACAAAATACATTTCTTCATCATTTAGCTGTTTATGAATTTTAGTTGGTCTTCCAGGCTGGTAAAAGCACCCACAGAACATCAAAAATGACCCTAAAACCAGCAAACCACCTTTTTAGTTGGTCTTCCAGGCTGGTAAAAGCACCCACTGATTATTAATTATGTGTTCATCTCTTTGTAAGGCCACTCAAGTGCGTTCAGCCACTTGTAATGCATAACCCTGGCGCGTATCATGTTCTTACACACCTGACAGCCGCCAAACAAGTCAAGAAAACAGATTAATTATGTAGTAAGTTATTTGAAAGACATCACTAGCGCAGATATGGATGTGCGTTGGCTTGCGTGTGTGAGAGAGAGCTGAGAACAAGCTTGCGCGTGCACGCGCGTCGCGGTGCTTAGTTGCGCGCAGTTGATCTAGCTGTAGCAGGTCACTGAAAACACAAAACAAAACCAACGACAGACACGTGTTGATGTTTAAAGAGGGGTCGCCGGCCTTTGTCATGTATATTATGTCATGAATAGACCATCTGGAGTACCAGTATCTTACAGAGGAACCGGCTTGCAGTTAAATTAATGAGGCCTTTATTTTCGCCTGACGTGTAGCTGTTTTTGGACTTTACGCGAGACTCGCGTCGTCGTCATGGTAACCATCCGAAGTTAAACAATAAAGTGTATTTCCTAGCGCTCACGCTCTGTGTAAATAAGAGTTCATGATATGAACTGAGCAAGATGGATAAAACAGTAATGTGGGGAAGAGAGAGAGTTTTTGTAAAAGAAATGGACATGGCATCCAGGAATGGCGGGGATGGATGTAAATATGAGGGGCAGTTCGTGAATAAGCTGAAGCATGGCACTGGTGTCTTCACATGGCCAAGCGGAGAGGTATGTTTCACTTCATGTAACATGATAACACATTATGGGTCTGTTGGTTTTAAGATAAAGTTTTAAGTTCTCATTGTTACACATTAATGGACACTGTTGCACAAACAATTATAAAACATAATATTAAGTAGGTCATTTTAAAAAACATCCAATATCACTATTCCAGCTTTCAGATCTTGATTGCGTCTAACAATTAAAATCAACAGTGTCACGATTTTTCACAGGCTGCGGAATTTATATTCAGTTATAAGAATAATAAATACATTTATTTATTTTTTATTATTATTTTTTTTTTTACAAATTTAATATAATATAAACATTATGTCATTTTTTAATTGTTTTTAATTTGATATTTTTTTTGTCTATATGTCGTTTTAATTGATTTGACATTTTCTAAAAATAAACATTGAATAATGATGTTTATTGATAGAAAATTGAAAAATGAATGGAAATGAAAGGAAATTTGCTCAGAAAATGTGAGAGTTGGGGATAAAAAATCATAGTTTATATATAGGCCCGTTTTTGTCTATTTAATTTTGTCTTTTTAAACTTTTCATTCGTTTGATTTTCATTTTTTCTATAAATAAACATTAAATGCTAATGTTCCTGATAGAAAAATTGCAAAATGAATGAATGGAAATGAATAGAAAATAAAGAAACCTCAGATATATTTAGTTGTAGTTGAAATTTTAAAAATGGATGTATGTATGTATGTATTTGTTTGTTTTTTTTTTTTTTTAAATTGGAAAAATCAACAAATGGGAATGAATATAAAATAAACCAGCTCAGATAATATTTAGTTGTAGTTGAAAATAATGTATTTTTATTTATTTATTTGCAGGCCCTTTTTGTACCTTATTCATGGAAAGTGGCAGCAAAAATACACCATTTGATTATATATATATATATAATATATAATATAATATATATATATATATATATATATAGTAAATAAAAATAAAAAAAATATAAAAAATATATATATATATATATATATATTTTTTTTTTTTTACTGCTGCACTCTTCACTTTAAACATCATTTAGTACTTTCCACTTTGACACTAAATTATTGTCATGTTTATTCAGTTCTTCAAAGGTTCAGTTTTTTAAGGATTATCGTCATGGGAAAGGCCTGTATTCATGGCCCAATGGCGCCAAATACACAAGGGAAGTTTTATTTGAACCGAAAAGCGGGATACGGAATACAAGTTTTCCCAGATGGATCAACTTTTGAGGTGAATAATGCATAGCTCACTAACAGTAAGATTGCTTTATCAAATAATAGATAATGAAAAAGATAATCTCTTCTACTCATCTACAGGGTCTATATCACGCTGATGAACGCTTTGGCCCTGGGGTAATGACATACCCTGATGGGCGGCAGGATGTGGGTCTTTGGCACAGAGAGAGGTTACTGCAAATCTCTGCACCACACTGGAGGGCAGCTTCAGTCTAGAGGATTTCCCAGAAACACATGGCCAGATTGCCAAAGTCTCACCTGAAACAAACCTCAACTTCCTCTCGATGTGAAGTCAAGTAGAGACACCGATCAGGGTCTGTCAGAGGACGAGGATCGTTTCATCCTGCCTCCAGACATTGAGAGAATATTCCCACAGATTCAGACCATCTGCCCGTCCCCAGGAGTCTACGCCAGGAACTGGACCTTCACTTTTTTGGTACAAGTGACATCAGCACAGAGCAGCAGTCACCACTGACAGCCTTGCCGCTACAGCAGCGCATGAATGCACACATTCAGAGACACAGGTAAGATGAGTGGATTTTTTATTTTATTTTATTTTATTTTTTATTTATTTTATTTATTTTTATTTTATTTTATTTATTTTATTCATCTAGTATATTAAGATTTTTAAAACGTTTATTCATTAATACTATTAAAGATTTTACAAATTGGTTATTTAAAAGGTCGTATTTTGTTATTTGTCTTTATTTCATCTTTTAAATTCATTTTTATATTATATATATTTTATTATATATATTATTTATAGGGTACAGTGACCTATTTTGTCCATATTTGTTATTTTAAGGTACAGTCTATTTCAGACACATTAGACTGGGATGTCGCAGCAGTGCTGAATATGAACAGGACTCCGTTTGGACCCAAAGGTCCCTTGGAGCTGAACTCAGAGAAGCTGATCAAGGAAGCTTCACGTGGTGAATGCAGGAATGTTTACCGAAATCTCAGAGATGGACAAGTCCATCCTGAACGTGAGTGACGCACTGGGACATACGGCTCTCATAGCAGCCACGGTAAGCTTCAGTTTTAGCAAGATACAATATAACTCAGTAGAAACTGCTCATTGTAAAATGCTTCTCGTCATGTAAACACTGACTAATATTTGCCAGAAGGTGGCAGCATTGATTTTTATTTTTCACAGGAACAGTGGATAAATGGATAAACTACAGGTTTCAGATCTTTAATAACAATCCACAATAAATGCATGCATGCTGATGATCATTGAGGTTTGTTGTGTGTCTGTGTAGGTTAATTGTCATGATGATGTCATCCACATGCTGGTGGTACAGCGGGCGGCCGATGTTAATAAGTTAAATGATGAAGGCTTGTCTGCTCTGGCTGTCTGTCATGTCCTCTACTACCACTTTCAGTCTTTACAAGAGACGCTGGCTGAGAGAGTGCACACAGAACATCAGCCCAGAGTCACAGGTAATAATACAGAGAGGATGTTAAGGATTCATAATGGGTGTTTTGGTTTGCTTGTTTTTCAAGCATTGTAAGTCAGATCATTTTTCTCCTTCATTTCTTGCTCCTCTTTTTTTTCTGTCCGTTACGCTAAAGATCAAGCCTTTGGAAGACGCCCCTCCCATGAATCTTCATCCAGATCCAGTGACAGGAACACCCAAAGATGAAAGCGGCCAAGAGACATTTGAGACACCAAGAGAAAGCAGCCAATTTGACCACAGTCTTGAACCAGAGAACCTCATATGACCTGGAGAAACTTGAAGCTCAAGAGCAAATAAATGAGGATATTAATGAGGATGAGATAGTTCCTCAGCTGACCAACTCGAAGGCCTCAGCAACTCTGAGGAACCTCAACTTCATGATCATGACCCCAAACAATGAGATAGTCCTTCAACTTGAACATGAACAAGACAGACCAACAGAAGAACCGCATGTTGTAATCATGTCAAAATCTATTCAAGTCTTTGATGATAAAATCCCATTGGGTTCAGTATCATGGCGAGAGAAGGAAGCAAAGACAGTAGCTGACTCTGAGCAAGAGGTGACAAATCTGGAGACTGATGAAAACTTGGAGAGGAGCATCAGGTCAGATGATCCTACCTTTGATTCTGCATGTTCTATGGCTAGTTTTCACATTGACGTCACAGAGGGAGATCATACAGAAGAGTGCTGAGATCCTGTGCCAGACAGGAACAGTGACTCCAACAGACACCAGGAGACAGTCCGTAAAATTGCACTTCTGAAGACGGAGTAAGTAGAACAAAGTCCTACTTTTTTTTTTTTTTTTTTTTTTTTCAAAATTATATATGGGTCAAAAAAATAAATAAAAAAATTATGTTGCATTTTTCATTTTCCCCAAAATATATTATTAGTGTAATGGGAATAAATGTTTTTTATAATAATATTATAATATATATATATATATATATGTATATATATATATAATAAATTAGTGTTTTTAGTTTCTTAAGTTTTAAAACAAAATAAAAATATGAAAGGAAATGTGTAATAATTAAATTTTTTTTTAATACATTAAGTTATGTGTGTGTGTTTATTTATATATATATATATATATATATAGCTATATATATATATATATAATATATATATATATAATATATATATAGATATATTCTGTTTTTTTTTTTTTTTTTCAGCAATAAGAATGCGATTTTTTTTTTTTTTAATAAAAAAAAAAAAAATTAAAAAAAAAAAAATTTTGGTGTGATATGTTGTGGGTTTTAATGAAAATGTGAAAGTTGGTTTTGTAATTGGTTATTGTCTGGTCTGAAGACATAGGAATCGATGGACTACAATTAAGCTTCTGTTGGAGAGAGGAGCAGACCCAAATGCCTCTACCGTTCCCATGCCTGTCATCTTCCTGGCTATCAAAGCTGCCATGTCAAGGGTGTCCGTCCGTCTGTTGGAGTGTGGGGCTCGTACAAACATACCTCTTACGTTCCAGAGGTAACCTCCAATTTAATTCAATTTAACATGTCATTGATTTTAATGATTTAGTATTCAGTATCACTACATGTTACAAGAATATCAACATCAAGGCATCTGTTTGGTCATATTTATTTCTTCTATTTGTGTTCATGACAGCAAAAGGGTCTGTATCCCCTTCACATAGCAGCGGGTTTATCTGGAGCCGAAGGTCCTGAAATCACAGAGCTCCTCCTGCACGCGCTGGCAGATCCTGACGTCAAAGCTCTGGATGCCCATGAAGTCTATGAGCTTGATAAGGTCTGAGTAAAAGTTTTGTATAAATATATTGCACCACAACATTTTTTAAAACTATCTCTAATCAAAGAAACATAAACCCTCAGGACACATTTGAGCCCCAGGCCTTTAAAATTCAGCATCTCATTGCCCCTGGATCCGTGGCTAAATTCAGTGAAGCCCCTGTTGAACTTCCTCAGGAAAGGCGGGAGGACACCCTACATGTGGCCTGCCAAAGAGACAGCAGAATATTCAGTAAGAATACAATTTTTACATAATTTTATAGGTTTATAATTTTATTGTTACCATATGAATTATTTACTGGAATGCAAAATAATAATAATAACAGTACTGTTATTTAATTTAATTGTGATCATTAATATAATACACTGTCTAATTAAAAATGACAAGATTATTAGATGAAGTAGACTAATATTTAAAAATTTTAATTGCTAAAGAAATTCATACAATTAATTTTTCAATGGAGGATTCAATTAAATGAATTGGAATTTATTTGTGAATAATAACAATAAGAAGAAGCCTTCTTTTTCTTTCAGAATGCTAGAGATGTGGTGGCACTTCTCCTTTCTCACAACGCAAATCCCAACAATGTGTGGAGTGGCCATTCACCCCTGTCTCTGGCCATTTCGAGAGGCAACGACCTTGTATGTAATCCTTTCTGACATCACTTATACCGATTGAATCATTTGGAGTGCAGCTATTTGCAAGGAATCATCTTTTATGGGATAATTAAATGCTGTCTGTTTGAAGACACAGAATGAATGTGGAATATTATAGTCATTACTGAAGGGTGACGGGTGAGAATGCTATGGCATTGCGTTGATGTACCGTGTATATTACGGCTGTTTTCCCAGGCTGTGGATGAACTGCTAGCAGGAGGAGCTGATCCTAATCTTCGTTCTCAATCGTCATGTGGGCAGCGCTCTCTGTGCCCTATGTCAACCATCAGCTACGACCGTGGGCCACATCCACGCAACCAAGTCAAGCTGAGTTGATCTTCTTCAACTAATATCATGTAGTCTCACGGGAAAAATATGTGACTGTGCATACATGAAAATATGTGTGCCATAGTGGCTTTGTAGTTGCACACTGTGCATTACAAAATAAAATATAATTTCAATTTAGTATAAGGTTTAGGAAAAAAATTCACTCTGTTTGTTGTTTAACAGAAACATTTATAATAGATTATTAAATGTATTTACCACACACCAATATTATATTATTAGAATATATTTGTCTGGAATATTATGGAATAACTGATTGTCATTAATATTATTAATAATAATATAAAAATTAGAAAAAAATCAACTTGAATTATTATTATATAAATAGACGATAATGATTTTTATAGGAAAATTACTTTTTAGAAAATAATAAGATTTTATTGTTAAAAATACATTTCACAAAATAAATTAAGTAGATTTAATATTTCCGTATTCTGGAGATCTGCAGAACCCACAAAACTAAAAGTCAATTTAAGCATCAACTTAGCAGCCATTTAACCTGGAGGAAACTGGAAATGGTGTCAGAAAATTATCTTGGAGCAAAACTGGCACCAAAAGTGACAAAAACTGTTAAGGAAAATTCAAAATAAGAGACTAAATTGTCCTGTAAGGAATTACTTTTGGTTATTGGTAAGGACTTGAATGATTCTGGATCATCAAATCAAGGATGAGGAAATATTAGTAATTAATTGATTCAATTTAACAATTTACACATCAAATGGTCCACACCCTATGTTTTCATCTGGCTAGAAGAAATATTAAAGTCATGTCCAAGTAAACAGGATAAAACGAAATGTAGTTAGTTCTACTTCACTGTGCTCTGTTGGTTTCTGTTTAACGTGTTAAGCTGGAGAAGTTGGATCCTCAAAGCGGGCGCTGCCATCCTCAATGCCTGTCGTGTGGGCCGGGTGGGGGGGGGGGGGGGGGGGGGGGGGGGGGGGGTGGGGGGGGGGGGGGGGGGGGGTGGGCCGCAGGTGTCGCTGTGGGAACAGTCGTGCGATTACACGCACTGCGCATTCCAAAAGTGTGCAGCTTTTCATCGCCAGTTTCATCCGTGTCCAGCTCATCTGAAAAATCCTCATTTATCACCTCAAGCAATTATGATTCCGCTCAACCAGACCGGGGTCCACGTTCCCACCCAGAAACCAGGGCAGGCTCACCACCTGGACCATGCTCTCAACAAGCATGGAGAGGACAGGCCATATAACACCCGCCGGCAGTTGCTAGGGCACATGGGAGATCTGCTGAGACAGGCGGTGATAAGAATGGAGAAGGAGAACGGAGCCACGATGTACTCCCGGGAGGACTGGCTCGCTCGTGTCTATAAATGTGCAGCACTTTAATAGCTTTTGTCTCAGTGCTTTCAGGTTTGTGCCATCCGTTCAAAGGAGTATGTGTCCTATTGATTGACATCAAAGGGTTGATAAATTTGTGTTGTTTGTGTTAGTCCCACAGACAAGTTTCTATCTACTGGATTATTATTATTATTAGTAGTAGTATTTATAATAATTAGATTAATTAAATATAAAATTAATAAAATATTTTAGAAAACATCAACCTAAATTATTTTATAATGAATATGATATCTGATGATACGGGTACATTTATTTTAAGTCTTATAAAATATACTTAGTATATTTATATAATTATTCTAATGGACCCATACATATTAAATATATTCTAAATTAAAATCTATATATGTATAATACACGTGTAATATTGCATCTTGTTGGTTGATTTAACCAAAAATGGTATAATAGTAGGTAATGTCGAATAGTTAATAATAAAGATAAGTAATAAGTAAGAATATAATTATCATTATTTCTGAAGATATTGCTGGAAAATGCAGTAAATATTTCTTTATATTCTGAAGAATAAAATATAATTATATATGCCTAATAGCCCTTCCTGTTGGTTGATTGTTATACTTTTTTTTTTTTTTTTTACTTTTTAATAAAAAATTAATATACATAAGACCAGTAACAATCCTTTTCTAAATTATTTTAATTACTAAATTATTATTCTAAATATTTTAGGGAAAACATACATTATTATTGAATTTTTATATATTTCTAATAAACAACAATATTATAAACAAAATGTTATATATGTAAAATTAATTATACATTATTGTTATTAAAATTTACTTGTTGACAATAGATTTACTACAAATAAATAGATTTAATAGAACATTATTTGGGCACATGCCGCGACTTTTTATGCATATTACAGCTCATCGGTATTCACACGAAACAAAAATCCATTTAAGCGCTCAATCGGTTAAACAAAGCACAGGTTGCTAATGTGTGTGTTTGTGTTGTTGTTTGAGGGTGTCAGTCCAAAGAGAAGCTTCATGACAGGCAAGGAAACGACACGAGGTCTGCTGATCTCTCCTGAGGGGCACACAGGAATCCTTTAATAAAACGCATCAGTACCAGAGAGGCAGAGGTACTTCATTATATACACTGTTGCAAACCAAGGTGGGTGTTTTTTTTTGTTAGCGTTTGTGTTGGACTGGTTTCTTTCAGAAAGCAACGCTCAAATACTGCTATGAGTGCGGCCCGTGCAGGGGTTGTGCAGTCTGTCGGCCTGGTAGCGCGCTGTCGTGAGGGTCTGTTTACTGTGGTAGGCAAGACTGCTGCAAAAAAACAAGCCGTGGGATGCGCGCCACAAGACGAGGTGTCAGTGTTGCAAGGTGGTACTAGGTCTCAGTCGACTTGGTCTTGTTTTCCAGTATAAAACACACTTAAAACAAAAACAAATTTATGATGAATAAAAAAAAAAAAAAAAAAAAAAAAAAGAAACAATATATACTTTCAAAATATAAATATTTTGTAATAACAATACTTTTAACAATTGATAAAAGGTGATAGTAAAGAAAATATATTATTAGAATATATATTATTAGAATTTTTTTATTTTGAATAAATGCAGTTCTTTTTAACCTTTTATTCATCAAAATATAGTAGACAACCAGAACTGTTTTAACCTCATAATAATCAGAATATTAGAATGATTTCTAGTATGATCATGTGATGGAGCTGGATGTTACATGCTGACACTGAAAGGCTGGAGTAATGATGCTGAAAATTCAGCTTTGCATCACAGGAATAAATTTTTTTTTTTTTAAAGTATATTCAAATAGAAAACTATTATTTTAAGTTGCTAATAAATGTCTATTTCACAATATTACTGTTTTTTTTTCTGTATTTTTGATCAAATAAATGCGGAGGCTTGATGAGACAGAAGAGACTTCTTTCCAAAAAAACATTAAAATAGTAATGTTAAGGTCGGAAGGTCAAAGATAATAAAAGTTTGACATTACACATCAAAAGTTTGGAATAATTATTATTTTTTTTAGAATGATTTCTGAAGGATCAAGAGCTGAAATTCAACTTTGGCATCACAGGAATAAATTACTTCTGTCATGAAATAATTTACAAATAAATGTGCATGAATCCATTTACAAAGAAATGACTTCACTTTTGCTGCATTGCATTATCTTTAAACCACACAGAAGGTTTGTATATACACTATATGAAGACAGAAGTGTCTTATAGGATTTACAGTATGAAATGAGAAATGACCCCATCCTGCAGCGCTCCATTCCTGGGAGAATAAGATGTAGTCTCCAGTAACACACACTGTTATTTATAGAAGTGTTTTTGAGGATAAAGGCCACACTTTTAGAACAAATGAGGCCAGATCTGAGCACTGGTGAATCAATGCAGAAGGTCTCAACAGGGCATCGAGAGTAACTTGGCAGAACCTGATTGCTGTATATTTAGGGTGTTCACAGTGTGCTTTTCTCTGGAGGATTTGTCTCTCCTAGTGTTTCTTTTGATGAATAGAAAGTTAAAAAGAAGTGCATTATTTGAAATATAAATAATTTGTAACATTATTAAGTATCTTTACTGTCACTTTTGGGATGCAATTTAATGCATACTTTCTGAATAAAACTATTTTTTTTTTTTTCATTTATTTTTAAATACTCTTGATAAAAATACATTATCAATATTGTCTATTTATTCAGCATCTGATACAATGGGAAGTATAATCTCAAAATGGCTAAATATCAGCTGATTAATTGGCCAGAATATTGGTTTTATTATGATGATGAAGTAATGCATAACGTGTTTGTTGTTTTCACAGTGGTCAGTGGAAAAGCTTTCAGAGATAAATGCGCATCTATCGGACCATGTTCACCTCTGTCACCAAAGACGTACAGGCAAGAATTCCACCTGAGGGTGACGCAGGAAATCAGGAATAATGAACCCGACCGAGAATTACAGTTTATTAGAACGTGTTTCAAAGGTAAGTTACCCATAGCTGTGTAAAAAGGTTAGGCTTTACATTTTCAATTCTGAACAAGAAAATGAAATTGAAGCGAGGACTTGAGCATGTTCAAGATGAGTAAGTAGAATAATGAAAAGAAATGGATTCCAAAAAACACACTGAGCATCCATTTGTGTTTGAAATAGCTGTGCATGTGTATTACGTTAAAACAGACACAAGTTATTTTATAAAATTCAAAAACTCAAATAAAATGCAAGTGCTGAAATATAACAAAATGTTGCTGTAAACACACATCTTGCCTGTCTCGAATAAGTGTTTGCTAAATCTGTCACTGTCATAAGGAACACATTACGCTGTGTGTTTAAGCCCTTCTCAAAGGTCCATTCATTGAGTCATGTGATCAACTAAAGAGTGTGCTTTTCATTTAGATCGGATATCCGAGTACAAAAAACAAACCTTCCTGTGACAGAGATCGTACACTACGTCATGTACATTCTCAACTGCGTTAACGCAACTTTTTACATTTTGTATCTGACAAGACCAGGTCCTTGTGCATTCAGCTCTAGTTGTACATCAAAAATTTTTACCAGAAATGTGAGGATCGCTTAACACCTTTTAAATGCAACATTCAGTGACACTAGATGCTGATATAGTGTAAGACATTTTGTAGGAATGTTTTTTTTTTTTATTGTGTTAGAAAATGTTCAGAAAAATCGTAACATTACATTCGTAAATTTAAATCAGCTCCTTGGAAATGTGTTTAAACATCACTGCCACAAGTCTAATTAATCATATTGCTTTGGAATCAGTCGTTAAATTGTCATTATGCCTTACGAGCTTTTATTTAAAAGTGACACTTTTTATTTTAAAAGTACATTCTGTAAATGACTGCTTCCCATCGGCTTTGGCTATAATGAAATTCCATTCAAGGCAAATCATATTCAAGGCTGGACACATGCTTTCTATTTAACTTGCTATCAGTACTTAAAGTACTCCAGAAGTGATATTACAAATATGAATTTGCACTGCTCTGAGCAATAATGCAGCCATGAGTTTCCAACTGCAGGTTGAGTAAAGCGTCATATTTTTTGCATTCTTGTCCTTTGGACACTTATTGTTTTACAATTACATTTCAAACAAGAGAATCATGTCTTGGTCATATTTCACACCAAAATCAGAGAAAAAAAATTAAATTGTTTGCATTAAAAATAAAACCTATTTGTTTTATTTTATAAAAAATATTTTTTTATAAAATAATAAAACTTATATTATATTTATTAATTGATTAATTAATTTATTAATTAATTAATTCTAATGTTTTTCATGATAATTAAGTCAATATGAAATTTTCATTAATGTAAAGTGAAAAATTCTAATTTTAATGAAAATCATCCTAATTGGAAACAATATTTTAAAAAATCTGTATAAATAATAATAATAATTATTATTATTATAATAAATAATAATAAACTACCATGATGTATTCTTTTTTTCTTCTGCTAAATTATGAAAATTATGAAACAATTGAAAATGAATTCTTCTTATGATGAATCTCTTATGGGAAAATATTTATTTAAAATATACCGCAATTAAAAATTTACTATTTTGCTTTATTTAAAGCAATGGTAAATAAGTAAAATGAGGAAAATATTAGAGAAAAGTCTTACATTAAAATGATTACTGAAATAAGTATAAGACTTAGGCTATATTTCCTTTTATGGCAAAATAATTTCTTTTTTATTTTGATGTGGTGTGAAAAACAATTTTTTCAGTTTGTTTTTATTAATCTTTATGCAGCTGCTATCATACAAAAATAATTGCTGACTCAACCAAGGTGAATCACAGTAAAAGACACCATACATAATTCCAATTAATTACATAATTCCATCAGATATTCAGCAATTCTGTATTTCGATTCATGTCCATGCCAAAGTTCATACATTTTGTAATCTAAAAGGGATCGACTGATGTAGCATGTTTTGTTTTTATGTCCATCTCTGAAATATTTAAGACGAAAGAACAGTTGTGCAAAGACCAAACTTGACGTGACTCGAGCGTGGTTTAAATGAAAAACACGAGGTGACTTGGTGACTGTCACTTTAAAAGCCTTTAAAAGTCGGATTGTTAGAGGTAGCCGACGTGTGAGAACCTCATATTGTAAATCTGCACCGGCATTATCCTGTCCAGTTCATTCTTTAGTACATTCAAAGGTAAAAATAAAAAAAAAGCAAGATGGTCAATTGATTGAACAAAGCGTCACATAAAAAAATACACAGAAACAAACTTCTTTGTTGCCACTTATTCTCATGTCGTATTCTAGGAGGAATTAAAAGGTCCCATTCACCCAAAAGGTTTCTTTTTTTTTCTTTTGCAATTTTTAAGCTCACCCTTTTTTCATTTATCTATTCTTTTTTCTTTTGAAACCATTCACTTGTTCCTATCCCTTTCCTGACACCAGAATCCCCAAAGTTCGATTTTAGCGTCCTCCATTATCGTTCTCAGCAGTAGAGTCACCCTCCCCCGCACGAGAAACAGAACCAGTAAAACGACGGAAGGCTGAATTCTGGTTCCCGGATCCCTTTGACTCTTCTGTTATTCAGGCGAATAGCCAATAGAGTCTAGGCCTGTCTGATGTTCGGCCCGAAAGGGGACTGGAGGTTCTACCACGATCACACAGGTGATCTGCCACACATGCCTGCTTCCTGAGCCACTGGAAACTCATCACCTAAGAAACAACATCATGGAAAAAAAACATGATGATTACGTTTAGAGTGCAAACACAGGTCACAGAAAGTATATGCGTTGCTATGCAATATCCTAATTTACATGAATTGCAGCCTAACTTAAGGAGACAAAAATCCCCCCCCCCACTATTGCAAATTGCAAGACCATCAAGCCCTAAAACAGTGCTAAATTTAGCATCACGAGAAGCCTCACATGTAACAGTAGTAAATCAAACGTAAACTAGTGAGTGGAATAAATTCAGTTGATGCTGAATGATTAAACACAAACTTGTTCTCTTGTTTCATGAAGCCAATTGTACAATTTTGTGTTTTTTCATTTTTAGTTAGCTCTTAAGCCATTTTTAGCCAACTTACTTGTTTGTCTTGGAAATCTACATCATTGCCATTGCAGGCGCTTTTTCAGGCGGTTTGACATGATCTTCAGCAGCAGATCTGATCTTGTTCGACGTATAGTGCTGTCGGGCTTGGTGATTTGTCGATCTCTACCTCTGGGTTATTTAAGTGAATTGGCCAGCCCATCACCCATGACCTCGGGAGGAGGTTAACTGCAGAAAAATAAATTTTCCAGAAAACCCATTTCAATCACACACATGGTAAATAGGCTCTTGTATACAGTTTTCACAATTAATGAAACCTGCACTGAAATAAAAACCAAGCTTGCTACATCAATAATACAAACTCGATAGTAGCTGCGTCATGCTTTGCAAAAACTTTGCTGCAACAATCTATTGCAAAAAATTATTTGATTGCATATTGCAAAAGAGTGTTGATTGATGGTTTTTAATGCGTTGCTGTGTGGTTGCTAGGGTCTAGGTCTAGGTCTAGGTGGTGGTGAAATGCCAATGGTTTTAGCAGGAAGTATATTGCTATGGTATTCTGAGTGATTGTGCTATGTGGTTTGTAGGGTGTTTTTTTTTGTTAAAGCTTGTATGTCGTCAAGTCTCTGACATTCTACGTCTTGAGATTGGCTTAGGGTCCCTCCTCCTTAAATGGAGATCTGTTACGGTTTGTTTCATTGTCTGTATATGGACCGTAATTTAAGCAGTCAGTATTAAGGACGTTTTGGTAGCAAACACCACGTCATCACCTACCAGTATGCATTAATCTACCCCCATGAGATTTACCAGTTTAGTTATGGCAGAGCTAAAAGGTATTAGTGACGCACTA
This sequence comes from Cyprinus carpio, assembly GCF_018340385.1. Taxonomy (NCBI): domain Eukaryota; kingdom Metazoa; phylum Chordata; class Actinopteri; order Cypriniformes; family Cyprinidae; genus Cyprinus; species Cyprinus carpio. The sequence continues at coordinate 7,778,156 of NC_056593.1, read as the reverse complement.
AAAATAAAGTTTTGCCAGTACTTCTTAAATCTCACACAAATGAAGATGGTAAACCTCATCCAGGTGATTAATCACTTCTGATGACTTTGGGCAATGGGCGTAGTTCAGTTCTGTGGCGTGATAGACTAAACAATCAATTAATGACTTTGGCCACAAAAAGAGGAAAAGACACGGATGCAATTTTCAGAAGTCTGCCAGCACTGGACCATGTGTTCACAATCTATAAATTCATAATGTGTATACATCTCAAAAGTCATCCATCAAAAATCTTGCAACAACTATTTAGCCTGTGAAAACACATAAGTGGATTGATTATATAAAACTGATCCCCAAATTACACATGTACTGACACAGTTGAATGGACACCTTCATTCGTAATGTAATACATGGCTTTTGTGAGGCCATTCCAGCATTTTGTCACGGGCTGGTTGAAGATGCTGTTTTACGCGATGCACAGAGGCCGAAGGGAGTTGGATCCAGTAAAACGCATTTCCTTCAGTTTACTGGACACGTAGGTGACCTGGGAATTGCACACACACTTCAATAACATTGTATACAACTCATAAAAGTTGGCCAAAAAGTGGATAATGCCACACATGCTCACACCTGCACCTCTCAGTCTCTGCTTGACAGATTTGGAGCTGGGTTGTGGTTCCAGGGCATTAACTGTACTTCCTTTCTTTTTCGGCTCCTCAGATATTGAGCTACGGTGTTCCTTCCTCACCACGCGTCCCCACAGGCCTTGAAAACCTGAAATGCAACACAAACTTACGTGTATAGTTGTTATAAAACCAGTCACTTACGTGGTCAATGAAAATCTTTAAAACCTGCTTAAACTGAACATCATGTGCCATTCTAAATATAACCTACTCCGAAACAAGTTTAAAATAGACGCTTATTTCAGTGTCCTAACCTTGTTGGTGATAGATCTCCATGTTATTCCTGCATTGGCGGAAGAACCAGCCTCTGAGATTTTCACAGGAATGAATAAATCACGTCGTGTCCATACTGGGCTCTGGCACCAAAAAACTGGAGGCCACCTGTAGCATGGTTTCTGATTAAGGAAAAAGAGAGTGTATGAATAAATGTCCATTGTCAAGTAGGTTTCATGCCAATGGCTGTTGAAACTGAAAATACTGTATGTAGCAAATTGACAGCTCATGTGTGATGCAACAAAAAACACAAACTCAATGCAACCAACAAAAGAGTAAGAGTGTTTGTCGTATAATCTCTGCTTTACCATTAAGGCTCTGCCACTCAGTGTCCAGGTCAGCTGATTAGCCAGGCAAGCCCTTCAGGGACGTTCTTGCCAGTAGTTGACGCAAGGTTTGACTGATCCAGACATCGGCAATGAGGGCAGTACAACCAGTTTCATAACTGGGCATGATTACACTCCAGGCTACAAGGAGGGAACACTGGTGGGAAAAAGTGACCATTAGGCATTTATCCATGAGCTAACACTATTGTGACGCAAGGCAAATTAAACGCATCACTTCAGGAGAACTTTCCTGTAATAAAAGCAACGCAAGTACTTTTAGCGTAAGCTGAACAATTTCGTTTTCATTTTCACATGAACGTTATGTTAACAGTACGACCATATGAAACAAGACAAGATATATTCCGAAACTGATAGATCCCAACATCAGCAAGAATTTAAGTCTGCTTAGCAGGAAATCTCCAGAGAGTTTGGCAACAGGCAGAACTAAATCCAATTCTGTAAGAAATCCCCTTAAAGAAATGAGAGAGGTACCATTGCGGCCTACTACTAATTGGTCAAAGCAGCAGGGAGTTCTAAGGAAGGAAGGGTAGGGTAGCCACTTAGGGACTTGGGCTAAATTTTCCATTGTGGGTATGGGGCAAACAGCGTTGGGGAATGCTGCAGTGTAGGCATTCGGTACTTGATGGCAATTTGGGAGTATCTGTTGATTGACTTTCTAGGGTAACTAGGGCACTCAAAGGGTACTGCTCCCTATAGTGCAACCAGGACCACCTACAGAGAGTACGGACACTCAAGGGTATGCATGGTTTTGTCATTAGGGGACACATAAAATCAAAGAAGAACATATTTGATGTTTAAGCCACAAATTAGTCTTTGGGGCCGTGGACTCTCTACAAATTGCAGAGTGTTACACCATGGAACAAGATTCAGGAAGAGTTTCCCATCGCCGTTGACTATAATGTCAAATTACACCTGTGTCTAGGGAATCAACTTCCATTTCCAAAGGGAAACACCCTACCACAGAACCCAAGATCATTATAAGCAGATGGAGGCAAGATGTCTTGAAAAATACCAGTCAAGGCAGGTATAATCATATTAAACCACACCCTTGGAAGCACTGGGAGGTTGTCATTATAAGGTGAGGAGAAATATGGACAAGCTGCGCATCTGCAAAGAATTGAACTTCTGCCAGAACTGGGTGTCTGGACAAGAAGAAGTTGGCAATGCTAAAGAGTTACAGTCCTACATAACATAAATGAGAGAAACTTGTGTGAGGCAACAATAGCGCCTCAAGAGCAAGAACACTTCATAAATCTTGCTCATAAGGAGGAGAAGAAGGAAGTCTTTATCACTTTGCTGTTGTTTGCCCAAAAGATATATCAAAGACTTGGAGGTGAATCCCTGGTCTGATGAAACCTTAACTGAACTTTAAGACTTTGATGTGAAGCGCTATATTTGGTGCAAAACTTAACCCCCAAGCTCACACTGAAATACTCATTTGGAAATATCTATGTCAGTCGAGTGTTTCTGGAGCAAAACAGGCTATGATTATTGGCATATGAGTCATATTTTAACAAGATAAAGCTGTAAAAGATACATGATGAGTCTTAAAATCAAGAAAATTAGACCTCAGTTCAGTTGAGCATCTTTGAAATTTTGCTCCCAAATGGTCCCATTCCTATTTTGCCAAGAAGATGCCAATGCTGGTAGGGACTGGAAATATTATCAAAGGTGGTCTTACTAAGTGTACACTCTAGAGGTTTTATTTATAACTTATTTAGTAGAATGCTTGTTTTTAACTGTCATGCACGAATGTTACCAGTCTCCCTTGAGCACCCTGGGATTAATTGCTTTGCTCAAGGGTAGTACTGTCTTGGCACATGGCATGTTTCCTTTCGTTACCAGCCCCGAGTCTTAACCACTACATCACACCCATCCTAAAAAAGAAAAAATAATCCAGTATACCTGAGACACCTTCATACAATCTCCCCAGCCACATTAAGGCCCTGGACGAATGCCCGAGCAGCAATGAATGCCCACATCAGCTTGGTCTTCAGCTCCTGTGGAGCGTCTCCAAAAGGACGCAGGGTTTCAGTCTGCTTAGAGGCACACTCCAGGAAGTCGTCAGAGAGCAGGGAGGTGGTCTCAGGGTCAGATGCCTTCAAAAGACGCTCCAGGAGCCTCATCCAGAACTCGTCCAAGACCTCCCTCGAGGTTCAGGGAGGTACCAGTGTAATATCGACGCAGGTCAGCGTAAAGATCACGGAATACTCTCGCATTAGGCTGGTACAAATCCCCCAAAGAGGCCACAAAGGCCTCTTCTAACCACCGTTCAGAGCCATTTAGGAGTTCCAGAAAATATGCTGCATGGATAAAAAAGGAAGTCACTTATCACAGAGTGAAATTAATAAAGAAATCACATACAATTGTGTCCCCTGACTACTGTTTGTCAGTGTAGTTGCAATTTCAGTACAACAACATAGAAGTATTTTACAAACCAAACAGTATTCATTTCTGTGAAAAAAAAAAAAAAAAAAAAATATATATATATATATAATATATATATATATATATATATATATATATATAATTAGGGTCAGGAAATTGAACAACTGCATCAAAATCTCTTATCATTACTGTGCGTCACTACAGTTTATCATGCACTGCATAAAAGGCCATTAAAAACCCACTAGTAATTGCCCTGTGGGACCACGCATTGTGAAAGCATATAAGCTTAGAGGTGATCCTTTTATCTAAGCTCACAATGAACCAATCCAGGGAGAGAGTTTTTGGGCTTCAAAGTGCTTGCAACTCTAACCCCCTTCACCATTCATTAAACCCTGATGCTGTCTAAAATCCCCGCAGACGGGGGTTAAAGTAAAAAAATGTTAACTAAAAGCAGATGAAGTTTTCATAAAATACCACTCTGGCATTAGAGACAGCTGTCAGTGACAGTACAAGGTACACTGTAAAAACCTCTAAATCTAGCATTTCCTCTGCGAGTTTATGCAGTTGCTATGTACTCGTTCTTCTGTCAGCTTTATACTTTGGCGTGGAGAAATGAAACTTAAAATGTTCTGGTTATTCGAAAAATCATCTTACTAACGTTACAGTGGAAAAAGTGAACAAACGTAGTTAGCAGCTGTGTGAAAACATAATTACATCCAAAATTTAACCAAACTACAAGACTGAATGCATTTGAGGTTTGGTGGACTCACTGTCGAAGGTCCTGTACTGGGCATTCAGCGGAGGGCTGAATGGAATGTCCTGATTCCCTAACCAGGCCTTCAAACTCTTGGCGGCCTGCAGATTCGACAGAGTCTCCTCCATGGGCAATGGTGCAGCAGGTGTAACCTGTGGGGCATGTGCGAAGATGTTCGCCTGCAAATTCAATGAAGAAAGAAAACGATTATAAGAAGAGTTTTTACCTTAGTTATGGCAACCAAAGATGCCAACTACTCCAATAATATCATCATATCAAGCTCCATAAAATTGTAAACTTAGACTGATGCCTGAAAAAGGTGAAAACCTGATGTTCATACTTTCCATGAAAGGCAATAAAACAAAGAACAGCTGGATCTCACACAGTCGTTTTTGTAAATGTCTCAGGTAATGTGTGAGAGTATTCCTGCAAAATATGAACACAGAATCTTTTAGGTTGGTTAGATTCATCATTTTACTTAGACTACTAATTTAGATTTTTTTGTTATACTGAGGACATAGCTGCATACACCCGGTACCTGGTTTAAAATGTATAGGAAAGATAGAGTGAATTAAGGGGGTGGCGTTTATGATTTATGTGAAAACTGGCTCCGTGTGTAAATGGAAATCGCGTTTGGTGCAACAAAGAGGTTATTATTATGGAAGATGGTAAGTAGTTAATTGGGCCGCACAGATAAAATTGAGTTTGACAAGGCAACTCAGTGTACACCCTGGATAAATTAGCTTTCACTTGTCGAATCTGAAAGCAGCAACTGATTAAGAATTGACCACAAGGAAATACACTCGTCATCAGAATAGACAGAGCAGAACGAGTACAGAGGAGGTGATTGTGAGGCACATTTTAGTTTTAACGAGAAACCGAGTGGAACTCATAAAATAGAATAGGGGGCCGTTAGAAGAGGACGACGTCAATACGAACCCACACATCCAGGTGTTGCCAGAAAAAAATGGATCTCGTTAACGAAAATATGAGGTCTTATGGCATCCCCAAACACTTCAAGAAGTGCGTTCCATCAGATTAAAATGGCATGAATTCTTATTAATCTGAAAAAAAAAAAAAACTCGGGGGAAGAAGTTAAGTCCCATGATAGACAACCATTTTGTTACATTAAAGCACAAGGGGTGGGTAAAGACACGTATAAAAGCTAAAGAACAGCTTTGTTCCTGAAGATAATTGATCAAGCAAGCAGTAATTCTAAAAAATCTGGAACCAGTTGAATAATTAAAAAGGAGATTCTATTAAAAAAGAGTAGGACATCAGATTGAATTAAAAAATAAATGTAAAGCTGGACTAATAATCTAGCTGTAAGGTGGCCGAAGCATCTTAATCATACTTCCATTGATTCTGTAGTCACAAACGCACACACACATTTTTCTCCTGAGGGTATACAGAAGTTTTGTCAGTAAATATACTGGAACAAAACCTTACTTTAAGGGCAGCCACTGAGCGAATATCGATGTCATAAGAAAGCGCAATTAAATCCTCTTAACCATCCAGAGCAAAGGATATTTTTGGTATATATAAATTAAGGATATGGATTGATGTAGTCAATGATGTTAAAGAGCTTAGTGAGAGTAACTATAGGTATTCCTATCCCCCAAAATTATCAGCCTTTCTCAGGGGATGTTCGCACCGTGCTTGGAAGCCATCTGTTATTGTCACCTATATTCAAAAGCGGAGAATTTCTAATTCTGCTAGTAACATACAAGACCTATTAGTATTTAACCTATAATCTCTGCAGCGAAAACGATGGCTGTGCAAAATGACACAAATTATCCGAATACCAGTTCAGATGGCTTTGCACCCAATTGCAATTTGGCTTTCAGAGCAAACTATTCAAATGAGATGGAAAACTGTTACTTCACTTGACCTCAGGAAGGCTTTTGACACTGTAAACCACATAATTCTTATGTCTAAATTATTAGACTTTGAGATAGATTGAATCATATTTGTCCGGTCAGAATCCACAATTATAAGTTAGCCCCCTTAAGTATATTCACAAGTGTTCCCCAAGGATCTGTTCTGGGTCCATTGCTTTTCACGTTCATATTATCTATATACATGGAAGCAGTGTCTCACAAGTCGCAAATAAACTATAAAATCCTTGGTTCATGGCACAGCTTGGCTAGAACAATGTTGTTTACACTTTTAACATCTCTAAAACAGTGGTGATTTTTTTAATCAAAACCGAATAGATCAAATGTAGTGCCACGGTGTAGTGTTTGTATCAGGGGAGAACTACAAGTTGTATCGGAACTTTGGGTTTTGATGATTCCAGACATTCTTTTAAGGCTCAGGTTTTAAAAAGGTCTCTAACCAGGTCAAATTAAGTCTGTCAAAATTTAGATTTATTCGTGATTATATGTCAACAGAGGCCGCTCTGATGTATGTACATTCCATGACTATTTCTCATATCACTTATTTTTTTAACAACTTGGTCACAAGCTAGTATAACTAATCTGAAACCATTGGAATCTTTGTATAAACAATCACTAACAGCTCTTAATTAGAAATCGGTTCGATTTCATTGCTCAATTAAAAAAACCAAAAAAAAAAAAAAAGAAAGAAAGAAAGAAAAAAAAAAAAAATATACCAATTTGCTAAGCAGGTATCACCTGATCAAATATAGTTACTGTAGATGTTTGTCTTATGTTTAGGGCTATATATAGCCTGACTTCACAGTTTAAAACAGTTTTTGAAATATTAGAAACAACTGTCACACAAGGGGCGAGGAAAGAGGGGACTGTATTATTCCTCTCAGGATATGTAAATTTAGTCAGTCTGTATTTTCATTTCAAAGCTGCAAAATGAATGGAAAAACCCATCCCATCAATAATTAGAAAGACTGGATAAATATATTTAGTTTTATATTTTTAACTTTCTGTCAAGGGTCTACAGATGAATAATAGCCTTTTTTGGCTAATTCTGGCACATTTACAGCCATGTTTATTTAAAAGTGCGTTTGCCCCTGTAAACAAATAAGTTTACAGTTAAACTAAACATGTTTTTGAAGTTCAAATTATTATACATTTTGGTAGGTTTGCGTTATGTTAATAGATTTATTGCGTTATGTTTTTGTCACTAAGATTGTAATTTAAATTCTTACTGTTTTTGTTGCAGATAAGCTTTGTAGCTAAAGCTAGTTAGCTGCCTCTCTCTGTCTCATTCAGGGATGTTAGCTGTTTTTGTGTTAGTAGCTTGTAGTGTAGCTAACTAAGTACTGTCAGTTTTACTGGAAGGGCTTTTCGTTAGCTTGACAGTAGTTGAACTATGAGTAGTTTTAGCTTGTACCCTTAACAGGCATAAAAAAAAGGCGAACGAATAAATAAGGTTTCAAAATAGCTTCCTCTGAGCGTCATAACTGAACACAGAGGCACTGGGTCAGGGGGGGTGTGAGCAATAAAATTAAAAAAAAAAAAAAAAAAAAAAAAAAAAAAAAGTCCTCTGGAGAGCAAGAGCTTCTGGACCCAGCTAAAATAAAAATATAAAATGACATTTAGCAAACAACAAAAAAATAAAATGAATAAAAAGATGAATAAATATGAAAAAAAAAAAAAAAAAAAATTAAAGGTTAAGCAAAAAAAAAAAAATAATAAAAAAAAAAGAAATAAAATGGAATGATTAACATGAAGTCTTGGGTCACAAGAAAAAAAAAGTAAAACCGGAAAACTTAGGGACAATATAGTGCGAGAAACGCTATCTAAAAAAAAAAAAAATGCTATACAGTTTTTTATGCCGCCTGGACTAAATATAAAAAAAGCAAGAGCAAAAAATCAGAGAGAAGAACACCCACATTTTTGCATTCACAGTGCATAGTGAAAGGACTGTAGGCAAAAACATATGAGAAGCACAATTTTGGCTACAGTGGTAAGACTGTAGCTGAGGGGCAGCTAAAATAATGAGGGGAAGTCTGTGGCCTGTAATGGTTTATTTTAGAGCAGGTTTAAAAAAAAATACTGTCACAAGTCTCCGGTTTTCATCCAAAAATATCTTAAATTGTGTTCCAAAGATTTTACGGGTTTGGACACGACAGGGTGTAAGCGATTAATGACAACATTTTCATTTTTGGGGTGGAGTATCCCTATTTTAAAGAGGTCTTCGAGTGTCATTTACGCATCGCAGTCCCGGGCCCTTCATTGCAGTCCGTGAGCAGCAACAGGCGTGTGGCCTGCATATCAATGCGTACTGACGATGGGGGACCGCGAGACAAAGACAGATGAAGATTTCTTCCCACTCTGGCACACAAAGGAAGACTCTGTGCAAATTCAACTAAACACATAGTGAAAACAGATAGTGAGAAAGAGTGAGGGGGAAAGTTAAAAGACAAGTAAAAAACTACCAAAGCACACTGGATGAATTATTGTATATCACAATGCAGTTCCTATAGAAGCTGGTTTCTTCCTCAGGATAAAAAAAAAAATCGTACAATTTCAGATATAAGCCCGCAATTCTGAGAAGAAAAGTCAGAATTATGAGATAAAAATTCGTAATTGTGAGAAAAAAAATCTGAATTAAATTAATAAAAAAAGGTAATTTCAACTTTTTACCTTATAATTCGAAATATAAACTCAGAGAGATAGAAAGAAAAATCTGAATTGTTAGGTACAAACTCACAACTGCGAGAAAAAAACTTTATGTTGCAAACAAAATGTTGCAATTTCCTTTTTTATTTCTTGGCAGAAACAAAAAACAGACTTGTGTAAACGCAGAAATCTGTGGAGTAGAAGTCTAAGTTCTATCTTGCAATTCTTTGTTTATACCTCAAAATTCTTTATATATAAATTTGTTTAAAAAGTTTGAATTGTGAGATGAAAAAAATTACGCATATTATTGAGAATTGTGTGATACGTTTTTTTTTCTGTGCCATAAACAGTGGCTTTTATAATTTCCTGACTGAGCTCAATATCAACTGCATATTTTTTAGCACACAATGTCTACTGTCATTTTTTACATCTTTGATTATTGCAAACGATATCTACACAGATACGTCCGCATACTGTACGTGAAAACTATTTTCTGTGGCGTTAGCTCCAGTGACTTAAGGGGGCAACAGAGTCCTAATACTGCTCCTAGTGCCAATGTTTGGAATGATTCATTTTGAAATGCAACATTGTTAAAATCACATCGTAACTAGTATTGCATAATCTAGGCAGAGTTTTCTTAGGTCCTTATGACATTTTTTTTACACAAAATTAAATTAAACATGCTAAATTTATGATAACTTGCTAAATTAAACATGCATATAATGAGGTACAGTAGTGTGACAACAAATGTTGCAAGTATTCTGCTGTCTGAAAGGTTTATTGTATCATAACGCCTACTGTTTCACACTATTTTCAATAAAGTGTACAGTGCATACTGCTTAGTAAGCAGTACAATAGCTATTCTGAATGCAGCAAGAGAGAGAGACTAACAGAAATACGGATCTTGTGTGTGCATGTGCAAACTGAATCTCCCATAATTCTAGGCAGATCAAGAGATGATGCATATATTTATGAATGCAGGACGCTCGCCAAGGCAATATTTTGAATAAGCTAAAAATAAATCCAGAGGAATTATCTCTTTTTTGTTCCAAATAAACATTGTTCGAGCCTCCTTGTGCTGCCACGTCCATGTGTTGGATGGAAATCGACAGGCTGCCAAAGGAACAAGACCCTGAATCAAAGTCTGACAGAAAATCACCTGTCAGCTGCCTCCATCTGTCCTGAAAAAAAATCAAGGGTTTCTTCAGACAGCCTAATTGTTTGAGATGGACAGCTAGACAAATAGTCAAGCAGGATGACAAACAGGCCTAGACGGTGGAGAAACCTTGAGTGGTGTCACATGAAGCAAATTCCTTCAAGTTAAACTGTTAGTCGGTAGCTTTCAACCAAACCGGTGTGATCCCTTCAGGGCCTGTGACTATTTAATCAAAGAAATGCTCCATGCGGTATAGTGCTGAGTGCTCTTTTTCCATTCTTATCCCTTGCCACGCCTCTTTGATATTTGCTTACATGCTGCAAAAATACATCAGGGTATCAACTTTTGGAACATATCATTACAAATAATCAAGGTTTTTTGAACAAAGCACTGGGAAAATCTACTTACAAGCATTTCTGTCTGTGCTATTAAACCAGATGTGTTGTTATTTAAGTTGCTATTAACATTGATTTTCCCCACGGCAACAGTATAAAAGTAGCCCAATTCCATGGTAAACAACTTTTTTTGGGCCATATAAATTTCATCTGGAGGACCAAAAAAAAAAAAAAAATTTGTAAAAATGGTAAAAATAAAAAGCAACATCTACATCGAACAACCAACTAGAACACCTTAGAAACTGCATAGTAACACTCTGGCAATCAGCCAGGACACCATAGCAAATACATAGTAGTGCTCTGAAATACTTTAGTCAGATCTCTTTAGAATCTGTACAGCAGTGTTTTGCCAACCAGACAGAAAACTATAGCAAATGCATAGTAGTAACCACATAGCAACGCTCTGGCAATCAGTCAGAACACTTTGGAATCTGCACAGCAACACTCTGACTAACAAAAAGAACACCACAGCAACCTCATAGCAATGTTCTGGCAACCAGTCAGAACACTTTAGAAATCACACCGTAACACTCTAGTGACCAGGGACATCATAGTAACTACTTTGCAATGCTCAGGCAGCCATCTGGAACACCCTAGCAACCTCATAGCAACGCCTTGGCAACTGCTTACAGCACATTTTTTAATGTGTAAACACCACTTACATTTTCTTTATAAAACGTAGAAATTTAGTTCAACTCTGCCAAACCACAAATAGCTAGCATAGCTCATTTATGTTATATATAAAAAATATTATTTACGTAGGACACATGGTACAAAAAAACAAGCACAGTATTTATGCTGGATTTTCAAAGACTCATGTTATGAATTGCAGTATGTTGACAGATTTTCTGAGGCCGCTCTGTAGACCACATTCCAACTAGAAATTTGGCGCTAATTCATTACAAAGCACTGATGTTGACACAACGGACTAGAACGCCCTCATGCCTTCTGGATTGACTTTTGAAAATTGACTTGGACTGACTTCAGAAGGAAACCGCGAGGCCTCGTTTTAAGAGAGAACAACCAAACAGTAAGAGGAAGTTCTTTTGAGGGATGTTCTTCAAGTTCATCTTCAAAGCCCCTGACATACCAATGTGAATAGTTCTTTTATTTTCTCATCTTCTTTTTTCCTGGGAGTGGATTTGAGTGCACTCCTTTGAGATGAGAGCAAAGGCTGCCTCAGGCACCGGTTTACCAGCAGCAGGTGCATGAGGATCTACAGGTGAGCCCGGTTGGCCAAAAAATACACTCATGTCCTCGGTGCCTGATTAACAGTGTGTCTCTGAGGAATGAGAAAGTGTTTGGTAAGCTTGCTTCCCAACCAAGCCCTTCTGGAAGACTTATAAACACCACACCCACGTTACCACACAAGTACCGCATAGCACAACGCTCAAGAGCAAGCTCAGCAAGCAGTGAAAGAATTTATGGAAACACACTGAGAGGTTTATTTAAGGTGCGGCAAAAGTGGAGCTCAACATAATGACTTATATACAAATGACTCAAAATTAGTGAAAAAAATACCACAGGAGGGACCAAATCACATCCAGATACCAGAATATCATAGAAACCATCTAGAGCAATGCACTAGATCTGGTGTACCAAAAAAATCAGAATTGGTTGACAACATAAACACAGCCATATCGTCAGTTCTACTCACATGTCAGAACATGATGACAACTGTGGTACAGAAAATGCTAAGCTTGCTGCTATTCACCGCTAATCTCTGAATCTGACCTTCTTTTTTAAATATGGGGTCATGTGTGACATGGCGCTTTGCCCAAACATTGGTCTCAATTAAGAGGATAAGCTGCCTTTAATGAACACAATGCAATATCTCTGTAATCCCCTGCAGACCAGTGTCCTTAGAAGACAATGGGAAAATATGGACAGGAAAAATTAGGTTAGGAAGACAAAGAGAGATGGGGAGGAACCGTGTAACCTAGAGAGAATTTATCTGTCAAAGAAGTGTGCCAAACACCTCCGTATTTGTGTCAGCAACACAAATTCGAATTTAAGCATGGACGGATTAACACGCGGCCCTGCCAAGCATTTTCCCAGGGCTCCAGACCAGCAGGGGTCCGTATTTGTGGGGGGGGGGGGGGGGGGGAGAAAGTAGCTGTAGGGGGCCCTGAGGAGCTGTAGAAACCATGCATAGAATGGTACAGTTCTTATAAATATGTCTTGAAACAAACTTGGTCATTTAAAAGAAACATGCTTTCAAGCTTCAGAAAAGGATGCAAGATTGACATAAAAGTAGTCCATATATTAACACCCCCTAAATTCCAAATATTCTGAAGACAAACACTAGGTTTGTCTGAGGAACAGGCTAGCTAGTTTCTTATTAGCAATAGCACCCAAATATATGTTACACAGAAATTGCACGTTGTTTAAACTAACAACTAACATACTCTTCATCTACCCACCCTTAACCTAAAGCAAAAGCATATTTTTTGGCAAAAATGGTGACCCAAAATTACAGAAACTCTCAAACAATTGGGCAACACTTAAAAACACATAAACAGATTAATATCAAGATTTACTTTTTTTATCTTGTTTAATTTTAATGTTGATGGTGATTGGAAATTATATGTTCTGTTTTAGTTTTTGGTTACTAAAATGACTGATGTAGTACCAACACAAATGGATTTAGCAGAAGTACAGAAAATAAAGTTGGGACAAGCTAATCAAGAACTGTGAAGCAATTACCTGATTTTAATAAACCAAACAAATGGGTCTGACACCGCTTTATAATAATACTTAATACTATACCTAATGGAAGTTAGTTTTTTTTGGGATTTATTTAGTGTAGTATCTTATTGTTGTTCTTGTTTCTTGTGTTTTGTGTCCATGCCCAGGACATCCGGACTTCATAATCCGTTCCTGTATACATAGAGGTGCGCTGTTAGGGAATAAAAACTGATGAAGGATTAAGTCCTTATACTCCTCTGACAGTATAAAAATAATCTGGGGCTTTGTCACCTCTGGCTGACTCTTTTAATCTCCGCTCCTGTTCGTATTTAGTCTGGTCTTCCGTCACATTTCCATGTGACCTTTCTTTCAACCTCTTCCTATGCCCATTAGCACTCATTACACCCCTCCTGCTGGGTTTCTCGCACTCTCTTAACCATCTGCCTCTGGTCTCTCTTATCCGCTACCCTGCTGAGTCCAGGGACTGCTCAAAGAGTCCCGAGCGTCCCAGGCGCCGTGCCGTCTTACACTAAGAGCTTGTGACCCCTGAACCGGGCCTTGCACGAAGCCGCAATAAAGGCCATTGACAGCCACTTGCTTTATGTGCTAAAAGAAACGACTTCAGAGCAAGCCCCGGTATGGCTTATAAAACACTGGAAAGCACCTTTTAATTGATTTCCTAGGTAGTTCTGGGATGCCAGCCCTTCATTTCTTTGGTAAATGGGTAGGATCGTCAAACTGAGGTACGTCTGGGGTTTAGCCATAATCAGCGGTGAAAATAGCCCAGGCCTGACTGTGATTTAGTTTGCACATGGTCTGCTCTCTTATGCGTGTTTACAGTTTTATGACCCAGGGGAATTGAGGAAGCAGAAGGGAGTGTGAAATATAAAGGCCATAACAGGTTAGTCTAATGAGCTGCTGTGATCCTATAATACATAGTATATGAGAGGGTTCAAACGGAAAACACAACCCTTTTGACTTTATATTTAGAACATGATATACAGACGCCTTTTGGGAAACTAATAAAACAAAAAGTACAGCTTAGTGTTGAGTAGATAGCATAGCTTAGATATTCGAATTTAACAATAAGAGCAACACCAACATTTAAAACACTATTAAAAGTTGTGTGGTAAAATGTCGAATGAAGTTAAACAAGGTCTTGTAGACAAAGGGTTAGAAAATCAGCTTGGATGGTTTTTGCAATTGGCCGCTATTGTGCTAATTTTACTTTTCCAAGACATATTCCTGATAGATTATGGATGATTATTGTGAGCGAATCATAGGTGCATGTGATTAAGCTCAAATCAAATCCTGATGAATAAAATCTCATTCCATCCTACATTTGTTTCTTATTGAATGACGTTCCACTCTGAAATACGGTATACCGAAATTCGTATACTTGATTCTTACATTTGGGATGCATTTCATATTAGCTTAACATCTAATAATCCTCCTTTGCTTCAGGCAGTACATTGAGGCAGGACAGATGTTTCTTTACGAGCAGTTTCCTATCTTCGCAAGCGTTTGTTGAGATCAGAGCTGACATGTAGCATGCATTATGGATATGCTCTTAAGCGTGCGTCTTGCTTCGCTAATGGTGAAAGATGGCTTAGTGTACAACCCAACTCTTTAAATTGGACATTTCTAGGTTTCCATAAATCTAAAAATACACTGCAGCTCAGACTCTGCCTTGCTGCGTAGACACACACGTGTGCAAGTGTGCACGTGCATGTGTGTGTACCACGCACACCTAATCGCATGCATTACAATGTTTGCCAAACCTTGTTAAAAAAACGGGCTACGAGGTTAAGACGAAGAGAGAGGGTGAAACTTAAGAGACCACAAGAACTCCTGTCTGGATACTTTAGGACTTAAGAGGTATTTTTAACTTGGATTTTGGAAGTAAAATATTCAGCTGTGGTACGTACCAGTGGTGGCTGGCGTTGTTTAAGAGTCGGGAAGCACAGATGTCAGTTATCAGTGTTGTATAATAACACACACACACACACACACACACACACACACACACACACACACACACACACACACACACACACACACACACACACACACACACACACACACACACACACACACACACACACTATTGTTCATTTAGAACATTTCTACAAGGCATTTGTACCTTTTTTTTTATTTGTGCAATGCTTCATCCCCACCACTAAGGGATGTATAACTTGCGCTCACTGACTATGGACATATTTATGTAGAAAAATGTATGCATGAGTGCTGTGTGACATTTTACATTTTTATTCGTTAACATGCTAACATTCACTAAAATATTAGCAATATAAATATTAATTATTAGTGCTTTCTGTCTAGCTTTAAAGTAATCACCACTGGTATGTACACATGCTACTAGAGGTTAAGCCAGATAATCACAGGAAGAGAAACCTTGGAGGAAAATGGATAAATCACAAGGTTTTTGCAAGGATTGGAGAGAGAGAAAGAGAGAATGTGCTTACTTAGTAGACTATAAAAACAGCAAATGATAATGTCCCGTCATTCTCAATGTGATGCATTAATTTTATAATCCCTCACTGAGTTTTATCGACTGTAGTAGCTGTCGTTCGGTGCATGAGGTTCTTCCAGTGAGCGAGGAAGACGTGCCGTGACTGAATCGGCAAGTCATTATGCAAAATAATAAGTTCTTCATAATTGCTTCCACTCAAACAATAAAAAATGTCACAATAAATAAATCTCATCAGCCTAATGGTCTGTTGCATTGGCTGACAGGGTCAAGACAAATTAACAAAACTCACCAAGAACAGATAGAATGGATTAGAGTGTTATATATTCAGTTTTTTTTTTTTTTTTTTTTTTTTTGCAAAATTTTTATTTTATAAATATTACATTAATAAGATTATATAAATTGGTGTTTATTTAATGAAACTTATTCAAATTCTGAGAGCAAAAGGAAAATATTTAAAAGGCAAGAATCCACAAAAGCGCACTTTAACCACAAATAAAAACAGAGAGAAAAAAATGGAAATGTATTCATAGGGGAAAATTTACAACCTGACCAGTCAAAGTAAAAGCTCAAGTGCTATCCAACTGTCAACCGATCACTGAAAATGAATGCTAATGCCATGTAAAGGGTTCCTTTGAGTGCTTTACTTTCATTTAAATTCCTTGCTTTCTAACAAGGTCATTGAGACGTGCTCAAATTGCCATGCTAGCTGCTACTAAAATCTGGATTACGGGCCCCTGGATTACGAGTATTTGAGTCTTAAAGAAATCCTAATCCCCAAGCTGTCAAGTGTGTCTTTAACAGAGCACATACATGTTTATTTTTCAAATTGCGAAACATCATTTATTTGGGCTTTTAGTATTTAGCATTAGCGGTTCCACTCCATGCTACACAGGTGCAAAACTTACGTCCTCAGATTTGACCTTTAACACGTTTTGATAACATTTCATATTGCTAATGGAAGGCTTTGAGTAGTAGCTGCCTGTTTGTCGTGAATCAAACTAAACCTCAGCACAACTCTTGGCATACTTACATATATAGCATGTGCATTCTTCTCCCTTAGATCCAATTACAAGGAGACACGTAATGAGTAAATGGTAAAGAACTGATAATTTACTCAATGTCAATACACTAAGGAGATTACTTGACCAATACAATCAATGGAGGAATGATGTCCAGCATTCAAACCTTCCCTAATCCCTAATGTGACATGACCTGTTGTCAGGACACAGGACAAAAGACAGTGGGTCTTATTTACTAAGCATGCATACGCACAAATTTTGCACGAACATACGCTATGCTGAGTGACGAAAGGCTGTAAAAAGGTTGTGCCCTTATATCCAAATTCATTAAAAGAATAGTTCACCCAAAAATGAAAATTTACTCACCCCCAGGCCATCCCAAGATCACAACAGATTTGGAGAAATTTAGCATTACATCACTTGCTCACCAAAGGATCCTCTGCAGTGAATGGGTGCCGTCAGAATGAGAGTCCAAACAGCTGATAAAAACATCACAATAATCCACAAGTAATCCACATCACTCCAGATCATCAATTAATATCTGGTGACGTGAAAAGCTACTTGTTTCTAAGAAACAAACCTATCATTAAGGCGTTTTATCTTTAAACCCTTTCTTCTGGCCAAATTATGAATCTATAATCCATAATAGCACTTTGTCCAGTGGAAAAACTCTATCCCCTGTTGTCGTCTCGCATCAAAATCCACATATTACATATTTGTTTAGAATAGTTTTAGACCATTTTCTCTTGTAAATGGTGCTTGATCTGTGCATGTTTCTCTCCTGATTCAGATGAGATGACTTTTTTACCGGAGATTGAAATATTATGAGAAATTGTTTGTTGTTTTTTTAGCAAGAAGCAAAGGTTTAAAGTTAAAAACATCTTGATAGATTTATTAAAAACACAGTTTTTTGCTTCACAAGATATTAACTGATGGACTAGAGTTGTGTCGATTACTGTGATGTTTATTTTGAGACTCTTATTTAGACGGCACCCATTCACTGCAGAGGATCCATTGGTGCAATTCTCCAAATCTGTTTTGATGAAAAAACAAACACATCTACATCTCGGATGGCCTGAGGATGATTAAGTTTCCACCCAATGTTCATTTTTGATTGAACTATTCTTTCAAGATTCGAAACATGCTAAGACAAAATCTATGTGATTGGGCGCAAATCTTTATGAGTGGTTCTCCTGTGCTTATAAATACAAATAGTCTACACAATTATTAGTTAATGAGACCAACAGTGTCCAAAGTCACAGAGAACATGCATGTACATGTGTTGTATTCTCAGTCTCACTCATGGAATCTTGTTCAAATGCCGAGACACACATTTCACAGCATTCTGTGACTCTGCCACTCGAGCTGTATAATGTTTCTCGAACAAAGAAGCTGCCAGAGATTATAATCACATCTCCGTCTTCATCACTCACTTCTCTTCCCTTTCACCAGCGTGTTGGCAGCGAGATAACCTGACAGCAAATTGGCCAACGCTAAAAACATGCAATTAATACTGACAGAGCAAAGTGGCTGGAGAAACGCCCAGCGCTACTGTGAATTATTCACAAGAATGCTGTTAGCGAGCGTTCAGCACGAGGTGACGAACACTTGTCGAAGGCTGCAGAAGACTAATCACAAATGGAGCCATTTCATGTATTTAATTAGCTGTAGGTGCTAACAGCATAGCTTAAACAATGCACTCTAGCTGAATTTGATTTCAAGTAGCAAATGTTCTTGTTCAAATTCTGTTGTAGTTGTGGAGAGAGAATTACTCTAGTAAGTATAGAGGGTTATCGACATACAGCAGCAACTTGGCTGCATTTATAACTCTAATGCAATGCTAACTGCTACATATTCAGTATATGATTTCTACATATATCTTAAAGGAAAATCTACTCTTAAAAAGGGGTTGATTTTGTTGACAAGCAAGTGGATCTTGGAGCACTTCAACTGTCAGTTCTTGTTTTTAAATAGTAGGGCATAGTGGTTATAATGGTCAAGGGTTTGATTCTCAAGGAATGTACTGTAAGAACTGATTAAAATATACCTTGAATGAAATGATTTTACATCAGTGTAAATTTTACTGGGTAGAAGTTAGCAAAACAGGTCACATCAATCTGTACAGCAAATATACATCGGAATGTAACATATATATATATATATATATATATATATATATATATATATATATATATATATATATATATATATATATAAATATATGCATACAAAATAAAATGTGTAACCCAGTGTTATTTTAGTGTCATTGATTCTATATTATTATAGTTTTGAATATAGTATTGATATTTTATAAAAGCATTAATAGTTATAACTCTTTTGGAAACTCGCTGACATAAAATAAGTTAAAGCTATCTATTTCAGTTAATGTTTATTTTATTTAAAGTAACAAAAATGTATCTTTTATGGTTTTATTTATTTTTTTGTTAACTATAATAAGCTTGGTGCCAACCACAGTTTATATGCTGAATTATAGCTGCTGCGAGAAAATATTTTATTCAGCTTTTATTATGCCATTACACAGAAATGTTCCCTGAAATTCATTCAGCTCTTGTCAAAAATGTATTTGTTCTGTATTTTTATTTCACAGAAATATCTACCCTCCACACGTTTTAGAACACAGTAATGTTTTTCAAAAACTTTGACATGTCCAGCCCAACTTTTACAACCACTCCAATGCACCCGAACAAAAGCAGACTAATCAGTCGTTCCAGGTGCTGTTGCATGCACCTCTGAGTACAGCTGTGCTTTTATTTGTGATCGGCAGCAGGGCATAAGGGTGGAAGATTGAGAGTGTGGTGGCATGTTTCAGCCCTGATCAGACCTGCATGATCTCGGCTCTAACAAGCATCACGGCGCACTGCAGATCCCCGCTGAGCCGCGGAGGAGAAACACCCCCACGCTTCAAAAGAACAATCAGCAGGCCAGAGGGAGAGAAACTGTGTGGGAGAAGGTGTAATTATGCTCAGATAATCACGAGCCGACAATTCATCAGCAAAAACATGAGCATTCGGCACAAATGTCTTAGCATTAGCACATCCTCAAACTTCTAAAACTGGTATGGAGAAATGTGCAGTTATAACATGGAGCTATTTCTGCTTGATTTAACCTTTAAAAGACTTTCGGTGATGTAAACTAATGTAACCAGTAAATATTATTTTTGAATTAAAACTTTAAATAAAACTTGTTTCTTTTTAACAAATTTTTGATTTCCATGACAGAACATTTTGCCTGCAATCTTAATTAATAAAAATGTTTAATATAATAATAATAATTTAAGTATAATAATAAATATATTCATATTATTAAATAACAATAATAATGAAAGATTATAAATATGATTTTTAAATAAACAATATTATTATTAATAATAATTAATAATACATCTGTGTGTGTGTGTGTGTGTGTGCATATACATGCATATACATACACACACACACACATACACATTTATCAATGATATTTCAATTATATATTAGATCAGTTCATACTTCATAATTTATCTGGTAGTTCTTGTCTAACACTTCCAACATCTGTGAGGAATTGCCACTGCATTAAAATTGCAAAAAGAAATTAGATGCATAAATCTAATTAAACAACTTCAAGTGAGTGAATTTGATTGTCACTCTCCATTGAACGACTGTATTATTGAATTTGCATGTGCAAACGGCTTTAATAAATGCAAAAGCCTAACCAAATCAGGCCTGTGCGCCTCCACATGAGCTGCATGGGGGATGGATGTGCGTGCGGCAATGTGGCTGAGAACATGGGTGTGTGCCGCTTTCAACCCACACAGGGTTCATGGGTGTGTGCCTGGCTGTATAGAAGAGCAGCAAACATGAGCCAAAGCTGAGGTCTGAAACCAGGCTACAGGTTACAAGCGTCCAAACATCACAAATCCATCAACACCGCAGACACTTAGATCTCGCTTTCAAAACCTGGAAATAAATCTCTTAAAATAACAAAGTTACGATCGCAAACAAATGCGAGATCGCACGTATACCCGACTCCCATCTTCATGGCCTACTTGAGTGAAATGTGAGATTGTCATTGTTTAGAGTCACCGCAGGGCTCGATGTGTCACGTAGTCCCCCCCTCCTCCATTGAACAATATGTGTTCGTAAAAATGGCAGACACACTAGTTGCATCTGTAATTCTAGACAGCAGCATTCAGCTCTGGTTCCTCTCTGACCTTTAGGTAATGCTTTAAGATCAGCTCTTTCTAAAACAAGCTAACATTCTAAAACAAAACGTGGCGGAAACCGCAAACCCTTCAACTCAGAATGCACAATGTGGGTATCACGGTCACACCCGTCAAAGTGACCTCAAAATAACAATTATTGTATAGAGATGACAGCAACCTAGAGCATAAGTTCAACATTCAATGTTTTGTTAACGTTACAACAATATTCTGTTAAAATTAATTTTAATTAATTAAAATCTTTACTTTTGTAAAGTGACCTCAATCAAATAATGAAAATCCTGTCATCACTTACTCATTCTCATGCCGTTCAAAACAAGTGTGGCTTTCTCTCTTCTGTGGAACACAAAAGAAGATGTTTCGAAGCATGTTCATGCTGCACTTTCACCTTACAATAAAAGTGAATGGGGACTGGGGCTGTCAAGCTCTAAAAAAGCACGAAAATCATCATAAAAGTAGTTCAACTGACTTGTGCGCTATATTACAAGTCTCCTCAAGCTGTGAATGAAGAACAGATGGAAAATTATTTTACAGAAAATCTTGTTTAAAGGGACAGTTCACCCAAAAATTAAAATTCTGTCATTATTTACTCACCCTCAGTTGAACACAAAAGAAGATTTTTGAAGAATGTTGGTAACCAAACAGTTAATGGTCCCACACTGACGTCCAACTCAATGCGGACCATCCACTGTTTGGTCACCAACATTCTTCAAAATACCTTCTTTTGCATTCAACAGAGGAAAGAAACTCATAGGGGTTTGGAATAACTTGAGAGTGAACTGCCACTTTAAGAGCCATAGTTCCAATTCACTTTCATTGTATGGAAAAGAGCAGCTCAGACATCATGCTATAAATATCTCTGTGGTGGGGGAGGCGTGGTTCAGCGAGGTCTGCGACGGGAGAGCAAGTGAGGAGACGAGCGGTGGTAAGTGGGGCAAGTGAAAAACGATTAACACCTGGATCTCGTTGCAGTGATTGGCATGGGGGAACCGGTATTTAAGCCGGCTGAGGACCGGCGAGAAGGGAGAGAGGGCTGGGGACTCGTGGGAGTGAGAAGCTGTGGAGCTACAAACCCCAAAGATAGGAAGACTACAATAGTGTGAAGTAGAGAACTACTGTGAACTGCATGCGCATGTGGCGCGATTGTTTATTTTTGTTTTTATTGTTTTGTGTCATCAAATAAAGTATCCCACGAGCCTCAGCACGCCGACCCCGGTCTCCTTCCTCTTTACTTGAACGAACTTTGTTACAATCTCCTTTTATGTTTCACAATAAAAATGAAGTCTTTTGAAAGACATTGAGTTTGAATACCGCACAATCCATAATATTTATTATATTATTTATTTTTAAAATAACTGTCAAGTATCAAAATATAGTAAAATAATTTAACAAAAAAAAAACAAACAAAAAAACAAACAAACAACAACAAAAAACATAAAAAACCCTCATCACTTAATATATCAAACCA
This sequence comes from Cyprinus carpio, assembly GCF_018340385.1. Taxonomy (NCBI): domain Eukaryota; kingdom Metazoa; phylum Chordata; class Actinopteri; order Cypriniformes; family Cyprinidae; genus Cyprinus; species Cyprinus carpio. The sequence continues at coordinate 7,755,755 of NC_056593.1, read as the reverse complement.
TTTATATTTAACCACTAACTTCATTAAACATCAGCTAGAAATAAACCTGAAACTTCAAGCAGACACAACACAATCTTGCCTCCCACCACTTTTAGGCTTTTAAACGAACAACTTATTCCTATGTTTTGGATAATGAATAAAAGATTTTGAGACGGTCTCAAACGAGACGGCGGTGGGCGGCCCAGCACATGCTAGATTTCCTCATCTCCCCTTCTGTCATTTAGACCGCAGGCGATGACCTTGAGAAATTTCCTCTTGGCCAATAGGAACTCTTTGTTTCTCTCAGCCTCTCAAATGTGCTGAGGTGATGCCAAAGTATAATGCCTCAAAAACACTTCTGATGTGATGTTTGTGTGTAGTGGGTGTTTTGGGGTGCGTTGAACACAACTGGAAGGCAGAATATATATTGTACGGATATATTTCATTGTCTTACAGAAAAAGTGCACTGAATAATGGCGATGTTGTACAATTTGTGTTTCCTTGCTGCTTTATTTACATTTGTTTATGCGTGTGAGTGTGGCACATGTGCAATCATTTATCTCCTTTAGCTCCTTGGGCACACAGCACAATTAGTTATATGGATCCCAGAGGAAAAAAAAAAATGCTGGAGTGCATCATGCACTGATATAATTGCATGTTTATGCAGGCTGATTGTGACATATTACCGGTTATAATGTGCGACCTCTTATCATAAATATGGCTGTGTCATAAAGACTGATGGCAGATTTCATACTACCCAGCATGCACTGGACAGATTCGCAAACTGCCAACATTTTTTTGGCCTCTAATGAGAATATTAAAAATCACTGGCTGCAGCTACGAATCATCACTTGCTGACTGCATGGATTTCAGTCGCTGCTTATTACTTGCAAATGACAAAGAAAATCATGAGATTTGCTCATCAAATTATATGATTTACTAACTTCACACTGGCGTACGTAGCCTAATAACACCACCACTCCTTATTAATACTACAAATTGCAGACACTCCACTACAATTACAGTGAGGTTTTTACTCCTAAATCTACTGTGTTCATCATAACATGACCTACAGGACCACGTACTGCTGGAGATCAGCTCCAGCACATGCTCTTTCAAACCACATGGGGATCCAGACATCAGGTGGGTGTGTGTATAGAACTGATGAATGAATTAAAGGGGAAGATGATCGTGAACAACATTCTGCCAGGTGTAGCCCCGTTTTATCAGTTACAGTTTTGTCTATTGTTCTTTTCGGTGCTGCGAGAAGAGCTTTAGTATGGGATTTCTTCTTGTGATTCTCGATCTTTTTGAGCTTTTCATTAAATTGAAGATAACCAAGAAGCAAGAGGAACGTGTCAGGTGCAAAAAAGCTAAACATTGTTGATGGTAAACAAAAAAAAAATACAAAAAGACAGGCAGATGACAGTGGAATAGATAGATAGATAGATAGATAGATAGATAGATAGATAGATAGATAGATAGATAGATAGATAGATAGACTTTATTAATCTCGTGAGGTAGATAAACTACATAAACATTTCAAATGAACACACACAGATGAATGACAGCGTTGAATACGAATGAGAACGGGAACAATGACCTCTGTCACCGGTAATTCATACCTGATATCTCGGACCGCGGGACGCCTTTTAACGTGAAGCCTTTGCCGCTGTAGAACTGGCGCACGTCCGCGCAGCTCCGCGCTTTGCCGCCCGCGTTATCCGCAGACAGAGACACGGAGATGAGCGACACGAGCAGCGCGACCGCTGTCAGATCCATTGTGTCCTGATCCAGCCACTGACGCTGATGCTCTACACTTCACACTGCGATAAAACGCACGCGACTCTCTCTACAACAGCAGGATAGAGAATAAAATCCACTTGTTTAGGGAACACGTAAACGCACGTCCAGGTTTGAAACCGGTGGTCCTGATGAAAGAAGATGTGTGTTATTGATCAGTCCGGTGGGGATCTGTTTCTGGTGCTCATATCTTTACGCACTATTAATAATATCCCTCTAAGTAGCTAGTATAGTATGAACAGTAAACACTGTTGTAGGAATTGCGGGACAAAGCGCACAGTGCTGCTGCTGCGCGCTCCTGTGCTGACTGTCTCTCTACTGTCCCGTTCTCTCTGAATAATAGTGATGTCTGATTCGTTTTTTTGAGTCGGCTCCTTTGAACTATTTGGAGGAATCGATTCGCAACATTTTCTGTAATAGAAACAAAGCATTCCTTGGTGAAAAACGAGTGTAAGATGTTTTGCTTCTCTAAATCTGGTCTGTATTGATGCCCGTAAATAATAAATAATATGCCCATACATAAAATAGCCTAATAAATAAATCAATGCATGAATGAATGAATGTAATTCTGAGTTTATGTCTCACAAATCTGCCATTTTATCGTGAAATTCGAGGGAAAGAAAGAAAGAAAAAGAACAAATCAGAAATAAGAACTCAGAATTGCAAGGTGAACTCGGAATTGTGAAATAAAAAGTTGCAATTACTTTATTTTTCCGTGATGGAAAAAATAATGATAAAACAACTACAACAAAACAAACAGAATTAAAAGGGGGAAAAAAACAGAATTTGAACCTCTGATGAAAAAAGTCAGTTGCGAAATTTAAACTCAGAACTGTAAGAAAAAAAAGTCAGAATTCTGAGTAGCTGCATAACTTTTCAGAAGTTTCATTGCCAACAATTTTTCTTGCACTTCTGATTTTAATTCTCACAGTTCTGAGAAAAACGTCAGAGTTGTGAGATAAAAATATATTCAGATAAAAATGTATTATTTTTATTCATTGGCAGAAACGGCTTCCATAGATCTGACAGGTGTGTTCTGTGCACATTTTAAGACTCAAGACCAGCAAACTTTCATCAAGGTTGATATTGAACGATTCATGAACATTTACCCAATTGTAGTTTTTCTGTGAGTGCAGTGAATTTATCTTTTCTTCATCTAGCAATGAAAAATGGTTTGGAAGTAAAACTTTAAGGTCAATGAACTGTTGGAGACATAAACAATAAAACGTTTGGTTGTGTCTTAAAGAGCTGAAGACAGCATTTGGCATGAAATCAAATTTGCTAAATCAAAAAATCTAATGCAAACATCGTAATGTAAGCATAAAAATGTAAACAAAAAAGAACCTTCGAGGACCATTTTGAGGCGATGAATCAAATGAGTCGATTCACTGAAACGATCCGTTCGTTCGAATTTCCAATGAAGAGGAGGGGTGGGTGTAGACACCTGCAGGTGGTAGTCGACGCCCCCTGCCGCCTTATGGCAATGCATCCCGCACTGCAATTGATTTTGAGGTGGGATATTAAGTGGACGCGATTGTATAACAGAGTGAATCGGTTGTAGGCTGAAACCGAGAACACAGTCAGCTGCGAAAGCCTGTTATTTTTCAGTCAAGACACGTCTAATTAAGTGCACTTAAATTATTGCGGGTTTATTTCAATTACACGGGGTTACACAGCTGCATAAAGAAGAATAATTATTTCACAACGACAATAAGCGCACATAATACTCTGCTGTTACTGTAGGCTAGTAACGAACACAACTTTCACATGCATCTGATTGACAGATAAACCGCACGCACTTATTTCAATATATGTATATATATATATATATATATATATATATAGAGAGAGAGAGAGAGAGAGAGAGAGAGAGAGAGAGAGAGAGAGAGAGAGATTTTTCGCAGATTTCTATCGTATTTACTTAACTTCTTAGGCAGTATCAATGGTATGACGAGTCCGAAATTACAAAAACATACATAGGCTATATTTAGCTAACTGATCAAAATTATTGCTACAGTTTGGTAGTCGCTGCATATTGGTAGGGACATGTCCCTGTCCACCACCCCTCCTCACCCTACGCCCCTGAAAATGAGTCATCATTGACCGAAATAAAAGAATAACAAAGCACTGACCTTTTGAGCTCAAAGCAGTTTCAAAGGCAGCATTTCTATGACAGTTGCCATGCACTTTGTTGGCACAAAAACGCAGCAATGGCGAAATGAAGGGTTTCAGTGCGGCTGGAGACCAGGAAATGTTCATGACAGCTTAATTGGCATCTAAATAATAAGACATAGCTAATCAAAAAAGCAGCATAAATTACAACATGTCTGCTGAAAGACATGAAGACTCAATTGCGTTCTGCTCGCGACTGGTTTAAGCTATTGCAAACATCGCTCAGTTAAAGAGTAGGCTTCAGAATAGGCCTATGTTGTCAGAAATTATGTAATTGATACAAAACAGGTTCAGATCGGACTGAAAAATATATAGACATAGGCTACAAACCGGGATTTAAAGGCGTCAGGAACAGGAAAATAAAATAACCTACTAGACGAGAAAAACGGGGCTCAGAGGTTGATGTTGCCGCTGAGGTGCCAGAATAGAAACTAAAATTTACATTTGAGCAAGAGTGAGAGCGAGTGAGAGATAGAGGGAGAGAGATCAAAAAGACACGTGTATACTTTGAAAATATGATATTTTATTGATCGATTTATGTGAGCACTTACAGTAACAAACGACACGCGGCGCAGTCAGAGCTATATGGAAAGTGACATTAATGAATTCAAACTAAAGTTTAAGACTGTGACATCACAGCGAACTGTCAAAACAAACAATAGGCCTACTGTATGTAGGAAAATGTTGCATCTAGAAGGGTTAAATGCCAATGTTATGAAAGATTGTACTAAAAATAAAGTGTTTTAGTGTCCTAGAATTAATCAAAAGCATAACCCGACTATCATATACACACTTTGTATACAGATATTTCAGTATAAATATGTTAAATGTACAAATTTATTTTTTACAAAAAAGCCCAATTGCACTAGCAGGTGGGACAATCTTACAACAACTGCGTCATTTTTTATCTCAAAATCAAAGGGAAGAAAATATAATATTTTATGTAATGACAATATAGGCCTTTTTTTGGAGACAATTAAGATGTATGTATTGCATTACTTGTATTATTTTAATGGCAATTATTTAAATTTTCCTCTGTGATGCAAATAATTATAATTGTCATTACTGTATTTTGGGGAAATTTTTATTTTATTTGATTTATTTAATTATTTTTTCAGATTATAGAAATAAGAATTTGGAAAAATCTTAATGTTGCAGAATTGGCATACATTTTCATAATTCTAAAATATTTTCATTATTAACTATATTTGATATATTTTGGGGTGAAATACAACCTTTGTAAAATTCACCCAGGTATAGTGATACAGGAGAGGAGCTACATAAAACCCTTTAAAACAGGCCAAAGCATACAAATAACCAGTTTTTGAATAGTCACATCCTGTGGGGGGCTGACATGAGAACTTACTGAGCATCTGATGAGATCAGAAGACGAAGGTGCAGACTTCTAAGGGCCTAGTGCAAATGCATGCTTGAATCGTTCAGTCTTTTTACTGTGCGTCAGAATCCATCAGGCTCAAAAAGGAGCTGTATTATGAGTAGGAGAGGAAGAAATAAGACAGAAGAGATGGTTGGGATGTGGACGACTCCACTACTGCGCGCACCCGGTTTGGGTCTGGAGTTGGGGGGCTGGATTGGGATAAAGGCTTCCTGTGGGGGGGGCAAAAGGGGGGCAGTGGTGGAATTCGGCACTTATTTTTTAAGGATGTAGGAATGAGCAAGATGTGTGAGAATTATGTTTAGGTATTAGGTTTAGATATGATTTTTAATGAGGTTTTTTAGTGGGATAATTTTGGGGTATTTTTTTGGCGATTTTTATATCAGTGTGAAGAAACTTTTACAACTATAAAAGGACCTTTAAGGGTGTAGCGATGCAATAGAAGAACCATTTTGGGTTTTTCATACACTTGAGTGATCCTGTTTTAACCTCTCTTTGCCAGTCACTGCAGAACTGGCTCAAACCAGATTCTGTAGCCCTCTGTGAAATTATTTACATAATCTTGTCTGTATCTACACCCTGTCTTCATCATCAGCTTAAAGAATAGAAAGCACATAACTAAGCAAGTTTACACTAGACATTAAATATTCTCAAAACATTTCGACTTTATTCTCAAAACATTTCGACTTTATTCTTGAAACATTTTGACTTTATCCTCATAATATTTTGACTTTATTATCGAAACATTTCGACTTTATTCTCGAAACATTTAAACTTTATTCTCGAATCATTTCGACTTTATGCACGTAATATTTCGACTTTATTCTCGTAATATTTCGCCTTTATTCTCATAATATTTTGACTTTATTCTCGAAATATTACAACTTTAATCTCGTAATCTTAGATTTTTTTTTTTTTTACATGGCACTAAAACGCCGTCGTACCCTAGAACCTTTCAATGAATAGTTGTTAAAAGAACCATTTATTTGAAGATTTAAACAATTTAAAGAACCTTTTTCCACTATAATGAAACTTTTTTGGAATGGAAAGGTTCCATGGATTTTGAAGGTTCTTCATGGAACCATCAATGCCAATAAAAATCCTTTTATTTTTTAAGAGTGTAACCACTCACTAGAAGAACCATTTTGGGTTCCACAAAGAACCTGTCTAAGAACAACTATTTTCTTAGTGTAAAGGATATTTAATTAATCTAACGAACTTATCGCCACTATAAAAAAAAAACTTTAGTGCAATGGAAAGGTTCTATGGATGCTTTCAATGTCAATAAAGAAAGAAATAAAGTGTAATGTGAAGAACATGTTAATAATCTACACTTTTAAATATAAAGGTTTGAAAAGAGTTTTCACAAGGATGCTGTAGGAGAACCATTAAGGGTTCTCCAAAGAACCTTCGAATAAACAGTTCATAAAAGAACCATTTTTTTCCCTTAGTGGGATGAACATTTTAATCTAAAGAAGCCTTTTCTGCAATGGAATGGTTCCATGGATGGTTCTTCATGGAACCATCAATGCCAACAAAGAACCTTTTGTAAGAACTGTTCTGAACGGTTCTTTGGGGAACCCTAAATGGTTCTTTTGTGACATCGCTGTGAAAACATATTTTTGGAATATTTATATTTTTGAGTGCACAACAAAAAAAAAAATCAATCCTTTGATGAAAGAAAGACCACTTTGAGAGCAAATCCATTGTGCTTACAGTGACAAATGCACTTTGTGCATCTACACACACACACAATAATGTTCTCGGTTGAACATATGTGCATTGCACAGGAGATGAGCAGGGCCATATATCAGCACCAGCCTACGAGCCGAGAGCCGCTGCGCTCGCGAACACAAACCAACAGACGGCAACACATTAACGTGTCACAATGAAATGATGCATAGTGTCCATATGGACACAAACAAATGACTTAATGCGAGGATGTCTGGGCCCAAACAAACATATTCACGGTTTGATGTTTCAGAGGCATCCGTTTACTTCATATTGCAACAAATTTGACCCAGACGCAACAAGGCAAGGCGAGACGAAAACAACAGTCACACCTGTTCCCAGTGAAATCCAACCTGAGATTCTTATACAATAGCCATTGTCCCATGTGTACAATACACAAAGAGTTCATTTATTCACAATCACTGCGAGGAGATCTGATGATGCCAATTAAAATAGTAAATGGATCCGATTTATATCAGACTGGAGAGCAAACGCCTGCAGGCTGGTTGGCTTTAACAGGAAAGATGTGTAGGAATGATCAGAATTGTTGTATAATATCACATTAAATATGTAGCAGTCGTGTGAAACTGAGGATTCTTGCTGATGCTGAAAGTGAGAATGTTAGAGAATCTATTTATTTAACATATTGTTTTTTTCGTTTGCCTCTGGAAACAGCATTAGCAGGTCGCTATGGTGTTAGGCAATATGTACATTTTTGAATGCCTAATATCAATACTGTGTAGGGCTGTAGTACTCGAGTCCGGTCTCAGACTCGAGTCAAGGCTCGAGATATTTTTCTATCGTCTCGATCTCGTTGGTGTTTGTACTCGGACTTGTCTCGGACTTGATCATTGGACTCGCCAAATGTTCTCGTTAGTCTCAACCAAGTCCAGCAAAATTTGTTATTCTCCTTCAAAACAAAATTGCATTTGCATGTCACGCCTGAAAACGTGTGAAAAACGCTAGGCGCGCCGCTTTCTCCTTTTTTCCAAAGCACTCTGTAGCCTGCGCTCTATGCTTGCGCTCCCGTGGCATCTGCCGTTGCTAGGCAACCATGACCTCCTCTCTATGAAGACGCAGAAGTTTCAGCAAAAAATAAATGGATTTCCAGCACTAAAAATCCCTTGCAGTAGCTCTGCTAATAAATTCATTTAAAAAATGGCAATCCTTGTACAGCTATGATCAGCTGTTTCTCCATCTTGGCTTAGCTTTCAATTTTGTTACGGGACAGGATGAAGCTGATTCGTTGATTCTTGTCACATGACCAGCGGTGCACTTGGTGCGTTCTGAAAAGTTTAGATGTTTCTAATTTAATTTTCTACCTGTTAGATTGTGTTTTATTAATGTCTACACCTACCCCAGCCTACACCTTCCACACCAATCCCCTGGTGTAAAAACAAAATATATTTGTGAAATAACTTAAACATAAAAAAAATTAAAACATAATATTAGCATTGCTACTGCGTATAAGTTTATTTATATCAGCAAGTCAGAAACCAGAAATATAAAGAGTTATTGTTGATGTAACAGTCATTTATCTAAATAAAGAAGGAAAATATCAGCACAAAACATTTACATGCACTACTGTATATAAGATTTTTAAAATACAAATGAAATCTTTTCATTAAGTAAGGATGCATTAAATTGATCAAAAGTGACAGTAAAGACATTTATAATGTTACAAAAGATTTCTATTTCAAATTAATGCTTTTTTTGAGCATCTTGAAAAAACGTATCACGATTTTAAAAGAAAAAAAAATATTAAACTGTTTTAGCACTGATAATAAGAAATGTTGAGCAGCAAATCAACATATTAGACTGATTTCTGAAAGATCATGTGACACTGAAGACTGGAGTAGTGGCTGCTGAAAATTCAGCTTTTTCATCACAGGAATAAATTACATAAAAAAAAAAAACGCATAAAAAAAAACCCCAATTATTTTAAATTGCAATACATTTTCTCAATATTATTGTTTAACTGGCGGCTCTTGGTCTGCATAAGCTGCAGCGTGGAGCAGATGTTATACTGAAAGTCAAAAATCTGACAGACAGCTATATCTCAGGGCTAAAATTTTTATCAAGACCGATATTAAAAAACTCAGTGTGTTTGATAAATGCCAACATGCGCCAACGCCTCAACGTACCTAGACCCATAACTGCTTTGCATGTGGCCGCTCATTCGTAAGACTAAGGCAAACAGTATAATTACGCCTCCGTAAAAACCATTTACCTTCTGTCTATCAAACACGCAGGTGAAGCATGACCACACATGACAGGAAGAATGATTGCATTCTTTCCCATGAACCTCTAGCTGCTGCAGGAACAAGCCTCCGCAGGTCACATGGCAACTACTGAGACGGCAGAGATCTGAAACTAGACGGCGGAGACCGGTGGAGAGCACCGTACTGAACGCCTCACAGAACACAGCCAACAGACTGAATACATTATCATGACAGTGAAGTGTGTGCTGGGCTCGCTTTGGCCTAGTTTTGCCGACTTCCAGCCGAGAAACAATGACAAACGATAAAAAAAAAAGTCTACAAGACTTTTACTTGTCCTTAACTTATTTTGCATTTCAAAAGGCAGCTCCTCGGACTTTGCAACTTTTACAGAGTTTAAGTTTATCTCAACAACTTTTCAGTAATGAAAATATGTTCTAAGAACATTTTGGTAACGTTCCCAAACGTTGCGTCTAAATGTTCCCCGAAAGTCTAGTTTTTCTTGGTTATGTGAATGTTGGAGAAAACATTAAGAGAACGTTCCATTTGATCAATTCGCAAACGTTATGGGAATGTTACTTTTGAATGTTTCACCATGTTCCATGAATTATGGATAAGTAATGTTTATAGGATCATAACGTTTTGAGAATGTTATTAAAGCCAACATAAATTTGACTAACTTTACTGGAAGAATGTTTAAGAAAAACGTTTTGAGAATGATCCCTGTTCGCTGTGTTAATGGCGCACTAATACTAATCTTCAGAACAGCATGCTAACATACTACTCTTGTAACTGTAATGTGCACAGTATGCTTATGTTCTGTAAGCATTTGACGTGAGCTTCCAATTTCAGTTTGATGAATGATCGAGAATAGCAGAAGTTTTATTCATCCCATTTTTAAGATCTAACTGCAAAATGTTGACAATTTTCCTCAAAATTGAGCTAAAAATTTAAAATAACTGGCCATGTGTCAGCAATGTAACATAGAATTTATCGAAACGTTTGCAGTTTCTTTAAATAGTATGTAGTCCCAACTAGCAAACTTTTGGTTCCCACATTGTTCTGGAAACATTCGTTTTTGATTCCCAGAACAGCGTTTTGCGGTTAGTTGTTTATTTACTAGTCTCTGATGAGTGAGTGAGTGAAGTGACATACAGACAAAATATGGTGACCCATACTCAGAATTCGTGCTCTGCATTTATCCCATCCAAAGTGCACACACACAGCAGTGAACACACACACACACCGTGAACACACACAGTGTGTGTGGGCAGCCATTTATGTTGTGGCGCCCGGGGTGCATAAGGCACAAAAAATTGAAAAAAACTTCAAGAGTTTCGAAGTGTTCATCGGATTGGTTGAATTCTACAGGATTTCCGGGAGTTGTTCGTGTCGTGTTCTTTAACCTTCCGCCTGGAAACAAAGATGCCATGATGATGTGTTTACAACTGTGACAATGAGCGCTTATCAGGATCAACTAAACGCTGGATTTTCAAAGTATGTGAAATATGTTCACAGCATAGACTCTTTAAAATACGTCTAAGAGTTTTACATTCCGGTCTGTTATTGTGGTGGCATTACCACGCACCTAATCATGACGCGGCACAAAATGAAACATGATTGGTTGCTTTAACTGTCAGTCATATGGCCTCTTGGGCGGCCCTTGGCCATTCAAAGCGGCCAAGATAACTGGACCTTCTGCCTACAGTCTAAAAGTCTGGCTACGCGAGAATATTTATTTGCCGGAAAGGTTTTTCATGAAAAAATGTTTTAGGTTGTGTTTGATGTTTAAAAGAACATTCTCTTAATATTCCCCCATAACCTTAAAATTTGGAAAACTATTACACAACCAGGAGAAGTCGTGGCCTAATGGTTAGAGAGTTTCACTCCTAAACCTAAGATTGTGGGTTCGAGTCTCGGGCCGGCAATATCACGACTGAGGTGCCCTTGAGCAATGCACGGATCCCCCAACTGCTCCCCGGGCGCCGCAGCATAAATGGGTGTTCACGGTGTGTGCGTGTGTTCACTGTTGTGTGTTTGCACTTTGGATGGGTTAAATGCAGAGCACAAATTCTGAGTATGGGTCACCATACTTGGCTGTATGTCACATCATTTTTTCAGCATTATATCAGTAACTGTTTTAAAATTCAAGTCTTGTTTTGATCCATTGTTTAATTACAATAAACGTCATAACAATATCAATTATAATTATTACAATAAACCCAACACATTATCACACATTAAATTAATATGTAAGAATGAATTTTCTTTTTATAAGATTTACTGCAGCAGGATTTTTTTTTTTTTTTTTTTTTTGAAAGACATTATCCTGACTTTATCCTCAAACTTTTTAACGGTAGTATTTATTATTATATATATTATATATATATATATATATATATATATATATATATATATATATATATATATATATATACACACACAGTTTAGCACATATTTTATGTTTCTTGGAACTGTATTGTACCTCTTCCCCAGACATTGTATGAAGATATTGAATCAAATTATCCTGAATAACAAATGACAGCAACACAATTTAGGGCTTTAAAAAAAAAAAAAAATACATTAAAACTGAATTATGTCTTTCATTAATTTTGCTGCATTCAGTGGTTTAATTATGAGTTTTCCATGATAGACATAATGTCTAAAAGCAGACAGAACACTATTGTTAACTTGTCCACCCACAAAGTGGGTATAATTATGTGCAGCACTTGGCAGTCGCTAATACTCTTGATGTTTGTGAGAAAGAAGACAAAACATCTCCATTCATTCATTTAGTTTAGATTTTTTTTTTTAACCAAAGGCAGGAGAAACAGGTGTGGAAATTTAATCTCCTACCCACAATGCCAGACGCACACTGCATCATGCAGCCAGATGCTACGAATTCAGCTTCCTTTATAATCAAGGTGTCTAGAGAATATAAAATTATGTTCACTCACCGAAATGTGTTTAGAGCTGGTATAAAAAAGCAATGATAATAGGGTTAATACATAAATAAATTTTACATTCAAAAAGCCTGACTTTGCTGAAAGTCCTAGCTCAGCGGCCATCTTGTAAACGCCCCAGAGGATCAAATTTAGGTTAGAATTGTTTCAAAATGTTTCTAAAATGTCCAGTTTTCTTGTCATGAATACTGAGAAGAAATTTCTTGTCAAGGTTACAAAATCGTTTCTTAGAACATTTTATATTTATATTTTTACCCAAATATTAGCAATTTTTACCCAAAATATAGCCTTATTTGAACGTTTATTTATAGTTTTCTAAGAACGTTTAAATGTCCAGTTTTCTTGTTGTGATTATAACGTTATTTAAAGGTTACAAAAACATTTCGTAGAATGTTATACTAACGTTATTTTCACCCAAAATATAGAATTATTTCAACTTTTAGTTTTAATATTCTAAGAACATAGAACATTAAAATGTCCAGTTTTCTTGTCATGATTAGAACGTTATTTAAAGGTTATAAAAAACGTTCTTAGAACGTTCCTCGAGTACACATAACATCATACGGACGTTCCAAGAATGCCGATCTCAGAACTTTTTCTCTCAACATTATATGAGAATGTATAGCAAATCCATTAATGTTATAAGAATCATCCTCCATAAACTATAAAAAAACCGTTACTTTGAGAACCTTTCAGTACCTGAACATTTATGTAACTATAAAAAAAACGGGTTAGTGAAAGCTTATGTGAGATATATATTAAAATCTAACAATAATGGCATCATAAATTTAGTGAAAAAAAAAGAAATAAAAAATTTAAGAGTATTTTTCAGACTAATCCACTAGCATAGTTTTCTGCCAAAACTGTAAGGTGGGAAACTAAGTATAGCATGACTTAATATAACAAATAAAAACAGAAGCCTGCTCTAATACCCTGTGAACAAGGAACACTGTTTTTATTAAGACTGGGGCTAAAGGTAAGCAAACACACAACACCTGCAATATCTCCTACAGCTGGAGGTGGAAACTGGTTTTACCTTTGGGAGTCAATCTAATCTTCCTCCCCTCTACCCCGCCTGTGTTGCTGGGGGAAGGGTGAGAAACCAATGGATCTGGAATTATGTTAGCATCAGTTGTGCTGACATCATGTTGTTTGTGATTGTAATATATAAAAAAGGTATTTATTGTATAAAGGAGAAAGAAGCAGGTGCTGACAAACAAATGACAGCACATTCGTAGGAGATGAGGTCAGCTTAATCAGAGTTTACCAAGCTGTCAGAGCTTGCCCGTTCCAATGTCTGAATCTGGGAGAATAATCTGATAATTACGAACCCAGACACGCATGAATGCCAATGCAGTAACATGAGTGCAACTGCTGTTATGTGCCAAACAAACAACAGTCGTGATTTTGAAATAAACTTTTTCTTTTGCAGTTCACCCAGGACCTTTTTGTATTAGTATTGCATTATTTGTATTATATTTGTATAGTTTTGCATTGTACTGTTTGTATTGTATTATAGAATTTTACATTTACACCATTTTCTAGAGACACTGAAAAAAATTATTGCAATACACAAAAATATTTTGATCTTTCTACTCAATATTAAACTGAAATCAATTTCCAGTCTTTATTTATTGGTTTAAATTATTTAACATCTAAAGAAAAAAGTGTTTGTAATTTTTCTCAGAATGCTCCATCTTCTCCGGCAGTCTTTTGCAGATGGAATTATTTATAACTAAAACTAATAATTATATTAAAGGATATTGATATTGATATTGTACTTATGATATTGTGCATGTGTGCATTATTTTAAAATAAATAGCATAACATCTTAATATCTAAATATATCAATATCCCTTAAATATAATTAATTATATATTGCATTTATATCTAATTACATATAAATATCAATACATAATACGACATGAAACAAATATAGAAAAATTAATGACAAAGTTGTAAAATCCATGTTATGTACTATATATAAAAAACATTCTCTTTCATGGCATCATGAATTTCTTGTATTTCATATGTTGAATCTCCATTAAATAATGATATCCTGCTTGTTATATAATATTATATGGTTTAATATTATATAATATATTTTATTATTTATTTTATAATATAATATAATATAATATAATATAATATAATATAATATAATAATTATTATTGTTAAATTTTGGATGTGTTTTTGGATACTTTTATGGTGCAGAGCACTCTGTGTAACAATGTTCAATGTTCAAGAAGTATAAATAATTAATTTTTTTAAAATAATTCTTTTTTTTATTAATTAATTAATAATTAAAATTTTATGTGTTCTGTGTTTTATGTTTTCTGTAAAAGGTAATATAGCTTATAGCAAGGGCTAGGGCTAGGGATAGCAAATAATACCAAATACCAACAATTTTAAAACTCATATTATGGAATTAAAATGAGTCGCATCGCATACTGTCATGCTAAATCTGACTATAATCTGCATAACAAGACAGATTGGGGTCACATACACCCACACACCCACCCCTCTGGTATTGTTTGACCTTCACTAGAGGACTTGAGGTTGGGGGTGTAAAGGTATCTCTCGCAGTCCTTCTTGAATCAGTAATGAGTCCTTCATTACCCAAGCCACGGTTCCCAAGAGACGCGTGCGGCAGCAGACCCAACACATACCCGCTTGAGTGCAACACCAAGCCAAACCGCTGCTTTTGTAATTCATCCGTGCACATTAACAGCATTAACTGATAGATTAAGCTGGAGTGATCTTCTTCACTGGGCTCTTGAGTTGGCAGATTGAATTATGAGCCTTCGCTGACTCTCAACAACAGCCATTCAATAGCGAGGGTGTAGATGTCACTCAATTAATCAAAGGAAAGCTGGAGACACTGGAGGACGGTCCGGTGGCCAGCACAATCCCAGACCTTCATTTTGGCTTTGACTCTTTTATTGCCACCCGTGCTTGTGTTTTGCTCGAGGGTGTGATGGTAACATTTCATGGATCCTCCTGGCAAGGATCAAGCCTACAACCTTTCGGTTATCGTCCTAACATTTCAAACTTACACCTGTGATCTGGCATTGGTAAAGCAGTAATGTGGTCTATGCTTTAGAATATTACAAACACAATGCTATATTATTGTAAATGGATTAGAAAATATAAATAAATTAGAGTCATTGCCTTGTGGGCGGCAGTGACCCCTTTCCCGATCATAATCGCACTAAACCAGACTATTTAATCATGATTTCGATTCAATTTTAATTAAATGTGCAGACCTACTTAAGACATTATGAACATTCTGACATAACTGTGTGTGTGTTTTGACCGTTCGACAGTTATAAGGTGCAAAAGAAAACTGAAGGGATCACATGCTGTCCGAGAGGCTGCTTCAGGTGTGTGTCAGAGAGCAGACAGCGGGAGACCGCAAGGAGTTGTTTTTTTGCACTTAATAACTATTTTTAACGTCAAGCAAGTCACGTAAGTAACAGTCGCGTGCCCAGTCTATTCTCTGCTATATGCGTTACCTGCTTTGTTTTCTATACTTTGTAAGCTCACACACTGCAGATTAGGGGACACAAACAGTAAAACACACACACACACACACACACACACACACTGGTGTGACAAGATATCATTTCATTTGGCTGGAATTTACAGCCTCAGCAAGTGCTTATCAGACTCTGGTTCCATAAACAACTGGATAGAGTTACATTTCAAACACCACATCACTGCAGAGTCAGAGGTCTACTGACGGATGAGAAAGGACAAAACTGGGACAAAAGTGGAATAAATCAACAAGAAAACAGATAAACTGGCCCCGGCCCCGTGGTGTGTTCT
Organism: Cyprinus carpio; assembly: GCF_018340385.1. Lineage (NCBI taxonomy): Eukaryota > Metazoa > Chordata > Actinopteri > Cypriniformes > Cyprinidae > Cyprinus > Cyprinus carpio. Next base: position 7,739,663 of record NC_056593.1, on the reverse strand, counting down.
ATGGTGTGACACGCTATACTCCATCTAAAACCATTTTAAACATCATTTATTTAATTGTTTACAAAGGCCATTATGCATAAGCTATCCACATGCTTCTGACATGAGCTCATGAGGTTCGAGTCTGGCCTGCAACATATCCCATTTCCATAATCCTTAGCCCCAAGTATGAACAAAACTGAGATTTGCTTCAAATTTTAAGCATCCCACCTCAACTCCAAACACAATAATTTTGAGTGTAACCAGGGAAACGGTTTAAGAAAACAGGCTTTGAGTTTAAACAGTTTCCATCATCAATGAACTCTATTAAGATTATTGGCGCAGACAGCGACTGCAAACGCCTCAGATCTGAATCTCTGGGGTTCTGCAGGAATCGATCAATGAGGAATTTTTATGGATCTCAAAGGAGGCGCATGCAAAAAAAAAAAAACATTCCCGTGCCATGTTCGGAAGCACACCCGAAAACAGACCTCAGCTTTGGTCTCCATCCATCCGAGGCTGAGGTGAAACTGCAGCAATGCTTATTTGTGTGTGTCGTAGTCACGGTCAATTAAGTCGAGGTTCGCTTGATGAAAACAAACAATGAAAACTGCACGTCTTGTGTCTGCGTGCTTATCTCAGCATCATTGGACAGAGACATTGAGCATGAAGAGAAAGACGAGGGAGATGGAGCGGTGGGTATCATAACGCTCTGGTCTCTGTTAATGAACCGTTTCCTGCCAAATGAATAATTGATTGATTGTGACCAGCTCTGTGGTTGCTGTAGGGGAAACTATACCTCTGTGACCCCGGATGAGATGCACTGTCATTCAGCAATTCAGTTTTTCATCAACTCAAGGGTTTTGAGGGATTTAAAACAACAGAGCCAGGAATTCATTTTGGTGGGAAATTGGTGTTGGGGAAAAAAAAAACAGATAAAAAAATCACTAGGCAGGGGTACAGTGTAAAAAAGTGTAACCATAACTTTTCTTAAATTGTTAACATCTGTAATTCCTCCTCAGCAGCTCATTTTGAAAAAAATGTCAGCAGGGGAAAGACAATTGTCCAATGGCTTCTTCATCTCAGCATGAAATCAAAAGATGTTCAAGGGAACTGGTGCCGGATCAGAGTCATTTATTCTTTGTTTGGTGTTTCTTCAACTCTTCAAGGGCTTATTTTTATTTGCAAAAAATGTAGGTTTACTACTTTTCAAATGCATTTAATGTTAGACTGTATGGATTTACTCTTTACCAGACACAGACTTACAATATATATATATATATATATGGTAAAATATAAGTAAATAAATAAGTGTATGTGTATTATATATGACTATATTTTCTACTACTTCAAAGGCCAAAAGTGCCCATAGTTGGAGAAATACATTTAATCAAGGACTGGGAATGGTTTTACAGAATAATATCACAAAAGTACAGCCTTTGCCAACTGAATCAGCACTTTGTTACCCAGACTCAATAACAAAGCTAGACATTTTAATGCAGGGATGCTGTGTGGAAACGTATCTGAGACCAGTGAACAAAAAGATGCATGACCTTCTAGAAGTAGCAGCGAGGCTGGACTCCTGAGTAACACTATAGGAACAGCAGACGCTCCTTGAAAAATGGTGCAATAACTTGCTACACACAAATGCTTTTAATCTATTATAAGGTGAAATCCATTATTTTGTCCTATCCCTGAGTGCTTCCAGCATGCTAGTGCAGCAGAGCACAGATCCACAAATAATACCAAAGTAGACCTATCTGGCTTTGTCATTTGTTATAATGCATTGATAAAATATAATACAAAATGATAGAAAGTAATATAGCAAACAACCTCATTGGTTTATTTTGTGTAGAAGCAAATTTTTTTAAGACAAGACTGGTTTTCAGAGAATGTATTTTGAACTTTGAAGGTTTTTACTTGCCAACCTTTTTTGTATAAACTTGATTCATTTTTCATGAATTTTCATTTTATGTTTAAAAGATGAAAAACCAAGTTCTTTTTTCTTACCAAACTGAGAATTTTTTTTTTTTTTTTTTTTTTTTCTCTATATTTTTTTTTTTTTTTTCTCTCTTATATATCTTTTTATTTTTAGCTCTGATTTATGCTTTAAAAGTTTATTTCTGTTCCCACACTGAGAAAATGTGTTTCTTTCTTGCGCACACACACACACAAACAACACACAAAACTCTGCATTTGAACAGTGAATAGCAAATACTTAAACTAATATCAAAACATACTTACGGTAGCTGATTCAGAAGCGCCAGATTGTCTTAGTAAAGTCAGAATTACCTCCTCTCCTAGGTTCACGAAACACTCGTCCATAAAATGCATTGCTGTTCTGTTGTAAGTAATCTTAAAGCTTCCTAAATGCATCTACTTTCGGAAGGCCAAATAAAGTGTGCGGGGAACAGAGTTGATACACACAGCATCTCCCTGACATGGCTGCTTCAATACTTACTGCGGTGACTGAAACCATGCCTTCTTTTTTTTTGTGAACATTTGGGCAGCATTACGCGCATATTTCCACATAGTGACGTAGAGATGTGGGGGCGTGTTTAAAATGAGCTGTTTCAGGTTAGGTAGGCAGAGTCTTAACTTTATAAAGAATATCTCTTTGGATTTGAGACTTTAGTCTTTGCAACTTTACAGATCTTCTTTATGCACCAAGAGCTTGTAACACTCCAAAGAGAAAGGAAAAACTTGAAATCGCATCATATAACCCCTTTAAAACAAGTAAAAAACAACTTAATTTTCCATACCACACTGGGAAATTGTTTTTGTTTGTTTGATTGCTTGTTTGTTATTAAAATAAACTTCATTCAAATTTGCTTTGATTTATACTTTTTATATACTGCCCTTTGAGAACTATTACTAAAGTTACTGCAAGTTACATTTACTGATTTAAATAAGGAACTGGATATCTGGACACACAAGAGCTGGAATAGACCATTTGAATGCAACAAAACCAGTCCGAATGGCCGTGTTGTGATCGACAGTGTTAATAACGAGAAGAGACCGACCTCCTAAAAACAAACACAGACAGTAAATGGCTCTGGGTTTCTAAGCAACATGAATCTGACATCTCTCCTGGGGAACTGCAGATCAAGTAGTAAACACACACAGAGACAGTTGTCTTTGAGCTGCGATGCAGGGGACGAATGAACTCACCTGTCTCGTCTTCGCCGCGGCCCGATCCTTGACAGCCGTCTTCATCATCGCACTCGCCGCTGCCTTCTGCTGCGTCGCCACTGCTGGTCTCCACATCCTCAAGACCATCTGTTCCCAAACCCATCTCTCCCCACATCTCCTGGAACAAAACAGCAGACATATATGACATATTTACCTATCTTATATTAGCTGTTAATTACTAGTTTATTTCCAATGTTTATAAATACAAATCAGAAGTTATTATAAAGCTTTAACACTATACTATTCCCTTTTTTCCCTAGCAATGACCAATCTGATACAAGCTGCAGTTGGTGCAAAGCTAACAACAGTGGCTCTGTTCTCAAATTCACAAGCTGTAAGAGTGGAATTCTACTGAAATGATTCCCTCTGAAGTGAGTAAGTGAGTGGTGATCACCCATCATGTCCAAATAGCCCCGTGTGTTCCTACAAAGGCTCCCAGGCAAGACGTCAAGGCTCATAACAGCAGCATTCCAGCACACTCTAAACATGGATCCACTCAAGTGCAAATTCCATTTTTACAGCGAGAGAATATTAAACACGTGCAGTTGCGGGGCATTTCAGAATGGTTTAGAAAAACAGCTCAGGGAATCGCAGAAGTGCATAATTCAGAACATCTTAACTGAGTTAGTTTCTGGTTCCCCATTGTTTCTGATTTCATATTCTGTCTCACTTTCTTTCTTACTTTTAAACATAGAGAAGTGCAAAACAACTTTATGGAAGTTTTGGCACAATCACAGCCAATCAGATCATCACTGATGATTAATATTCCATGGAGCAATTGGACCAATGAGATTTCATTCTGGATGGGGCAACCAAATGTGACAAGATAAAAGCAGAAACTAAGCGACCAAAAAACTTATTTCATGCCAATAAGATAATTACAGTATTTTCATTTTATGGCTAATAATTTTCTACTATTTTTGTATTAAAACATTTAAAATAAAACACTAGAAATTTAAATTAATAATTATAGGCACTGCAACATTATAATGTACAGTATGATTTTTTATTTTTTTTTAAATAATTAGTCAAAATACTTAATTTACACATAAACATGTATATGTTTACATATATAGTCACACACAAATAAAAAATTTAGATTTAAGCAAAAAAATATACATTCTTACAATTTCAATAATTCATAATTTATTGAATAATAATAATAATTATTAATATTATTTTTAAAACACTAGGTTCAAAATCTAGACCAATATGGTAATTATATATCGTACAAAAAAAAAAAAAACAGATTTATATATAGGAAAATGTTGAACAATGAAGAATATTGCCAGATTTTATTGACTATATTCAAGCACACTTTGAATTAAATTTCCTTGCAATTGCATTCTGTTTCTCCCAGACGGAGGAACACAACGCAATTAAATTCCACAGCGAATTGTGGAAAACGTCCCCCAGGGGACTGTTAATTAACCGCCGTTTAATGTATTATGCCATGCATCAGGCGAACACCATAGCAACAACAGACAGAACAGACTGTCCTCTTCCAGCGCATACACCCCTTTCTATTTAGATAAAATAGCTACATAATTATTAGTGTTTTTTTTTTCTTCTCCTGTCTGGTTCATTATTCAATTAAGCTGCACATTAAATTTTTAATTGTTTTGTTTGTGGTAAGAGAAGAAACAATTAAAGAAAGACCTCTCATCCTCCACGCTGAGTCATAAGCCAGTATTATTAGTATTCAACTGACATGGTTTTATTAAAATACCTCAGTAATTTTCAGTGAAGTTTATGTCTTCATTTTATTTAAATTTTTTAAATCAAGTAAAAATTGACATAAAATGCATTTGAAACCTATTTTACTGATATTTCTGAGTGAAAAGAGAAAACAATGAAGGGCAGGGCTTGATTTTATTCATCTGATATTGACTGGATTGTTAAAAGTGGGCATTTTCTCCACTTCCTCTCCTAAACCCCGCCCCTAAAAGACCTGTCAGCAACCTAAAATTGTAATTGACAGGCACAAAGCGTTTCTGATTGGCTAAAACAAAAACCTGTTTCAGGATTATATCGAGTGAAAATATTAAAAGTTACATTTCCCAGTTGACATCATGATTTTTATATAAAATTTGAACTCCAGAGCGCATCCACTTCTTATGCAATCAACTGCAGTGCAAAATAGGGCACATATACTAAAATCTTCCTAAAAAGCGATTGATCAAACATTACATGTTTGCATGTACATTAATATTCAGAGCTCTCCATGGTCAGTTTTCATTACGTCTCCAAAAAGATTGTTTTCCTCCAGCAGGATTTTCTGAGTCATTTGGGAAACAAATTCCCTAATATCTGGGGCAGGTTTAAGACCCCATTCATGTAAACGGATCGATAGGATGCGTTGGGGGTCTTTGTTGCCAAACTGTGTCTCCTTGACAACAGGCTCATCAATTGGACTGAGATACACCTCTAATGGTCAAAGGAAAGTGATACCGAGGCACGTTTGGCAGGGGGCAAAAAACAGACCAATAACACCCGCACAGTATTGCAAAGGAATTACAGCTGCTGCCTCTTAAAGTGAAAATTAAAATCATCATTATTTACATACTATTATATTATTAGTTTTTTAATTAGCTTTTATTTTTATATTTTCAGTGTTGTTGAATTTTAGAATTTTAGTATTTTTGTTATGTGCTTTAGTCATTTTTATTTGTTTATGTTTCGTTTTTGATTATTTAGCTTATTTAAATTTAAATTGATTAAAAAAAGTTTTTTTTTGCGATATATTTTTACTTGGAATGCAAAAGTAGAATTCTGAAGATTTTACAGGATTCTTTTCCGAAATTGTAGTCGTTATTTACAGATACTCACATTTAGCATTTCTTTTAATATCATAATAAATGGTACCTTTTATGCGTTGTTTAAAATTTGATATTGACGCAAAAATTCCACTGATTTTGACATTTGTTTTGTAAGCAAATGCAACATTCTAGGTCAAATATGCACAATGTAGAACTTTAACTCTTTCCCCGCCATTGACGAGTTATCTCGTCTTTTGGAAGACAACGCTTCCCCGCCAAAGATGAGTTTTTACCGAGCGGCAACCTCCCGCTCTCTCTCGTGAAGCCAATAAGGAAGTGACTAAAACTGCAATTCATCGACTGACCGCTTGAGGCTGGCTGCAAAAGGGAGACAGTCCCATAGACTCCCCATGTTAAAATGCCAAACTTTACAGCAGAGAAAAAACATGTTTACAGCCTGGTTAAAAAAATGATTTTGGTCTATATTGCTAATTTTGCCCTTTGTGACAACTGTGAGGGGGGTGAATTTTTTTATAACTCATCCGTTTAAATTATATTAAGCCTTAAAGTTCTGCATAATTCAGGGTATGGCCACTTGAGTGACGTGTGGATTGCCGCTGCTGACACTGCCGTCAAGCTAGGTGGGCGTGGCTTCAGCAACCAGTTCCTGCCTTTTTGCCCATTTTCGAATTAAGGGTTGAGTTGCGCGGTGACGCGCTGCCAAGATGGCGACGGCCCGCTCTGCACACTTTGAGCTTCAAAACCGCTATTGAGGAGTCTATGGGTGACGTCACGGACACTACGTCCATATTTTTTTACAGTCTATGGTTTTTATGGCTTTTTGTGTTTTCACTGTTATACACTAGGGGGCGCTATTACACCAAATGAGTACAAAACCTCCTGAACAAAAACACACGTGAAAAGGATGGAGAAACAAATGATCTCTTATGTAAACAGATGCATATTAAAAATAATGCGAACATCAGCAATCATAGACAACATATAAATGAAAACTGCATAATGCTATTGCATATTCAAATAATCATACAGCAAAATATACCGGAGGCCATCAAAATTTGAGTGAAAATCATCTAAATCGCTGGTGGTGGCCGGCAACTTTTTTCAAAAATGCTGGCGGGGAAAGAGTTAAGAGCTACATGGGGGATTAGATTTAAGTGAATTTCCTTGCAAATTTTATCATATGACTTCACAAGGTTCAAAATATAGCACACAAGTCATGTTGACTACTGTTATGGTGCTTTTGTAGTATTTTTTTGAACTATTTTGGCACTTGACATTTGTTGCTATATGGCAAAAATATCCTGCAAAAATCTATCGGTGAATTATCCATAACAATTACTGAACAACACGGACTTGGATGTCTTCAGATTGCATTGAAATATGATGCACAAATCCACTTGTATGTGTTATATGTGTTGTTAGTGTTTGTGTGTTGATGTATGCTTACATTAGATAGCGGGTTATGAAGGCATTCATACTCATTAGCATCCCCCTCTGACACATCTCGGCTTATAGAGCTGCGTAAGTCAAGCCTGGGGTTTTCTCTTCATTTGCCATTTTTGCAGAGAGGGCTCATAAATTACTTAGCTTTATGCAAAGAGTACATCACACGGTCTCCTCAAAGCTAAGGATGCACAGAAGAGTCAGAGAAAAAAATAATGACGTCCTTTGATGTAAACTCAACCATGAGACGCATACATCTTCCCTGTAGTGCAAGATGACTCACTCTTGGGACACGGCATTGCAATATTAATTTCTCAATAAGCCTTGATCAGAGACGGACTGGGACTAAGGCTTTGGTTTTTACTTGAAAAGTGCTGTTCAAAGTGCTGTGTAATCTTCCAGTTAAAATATCTAAAGATCCTTAAAACAAGATTAATTTACTTGAAAGGAAATTATGTCTAAAATATTAAGACTTGTTTTCATAAAATGAGTCTATACAAGTGGGTTTTGTCTTACTGCGCTGGAAGATTTAATTATTTAATTTTTTGGAAAAAAGAAAGAAAATACACATAATTCAAGACATAATCTATGAAAACAAGTCTTTATATCATATGCAGTGTTTCTTTTAAAATAATTTTTTTTTAAAGATACTGAAAATGTTTTTACTTGAAAACAAGAAAAATAAATGGATAATAAAAAACTCAAGAACTATTTTTTTTTGCAGTGTACTCAAGGGGGCGATAGTGTTAAAAAATCTTAGCCATTAAATTAAATAACGTTATTGTCTCCAGAAATAAAGAATCGACTCTGAACAGCTGAAACGAGTCGTTAGTAATTCAAATCCCACTTCCTATATTCTACGTTGGCTGGCTGCGAACAACTTGACCCGTCCTCAAACACGTCATTCTACTGACGACTGATTCTCTGATCTCAGATTCACAAAACGCTCACTGTTGAAAGATGGATCAGTATCCTGTTTATTTGGACAAGCTGCTCCACTGAATCACCACCTGTAAGTATGATAAATATTAGATGCTTATATTTTCTATAGAGCGTTCAAAATACAGAACTATTGAAATAGGCGTATCGTTTCCGACAGAATTATGAGCTAGCATAAAATCAAGCAGGCGAACTTAGAAGCATCTGCATTTACATACTTGCGGTAGAATATGGCTGGATTTAAAATAAACATGCTAGTACAATACTTTTACTGTTATATAGCAAGAAAACTATGTTTTTAGTAAATTTTCCAACCCATCCCCCAAAACACTTCCAAGTCTCCATTCCTTCATGCCCACTTTTCAAGATCCAATCAATGCCTGATTTCATCTGCAAGAGTCATTTCAAGGTTTTATATGCATTACCATTAGTTGTACACCAGTGAAGTATTTTACCTATCAGGTTTTACACCAGATAGGTTAATTAAATACCAATCAGCTGCTAAAAACTACCACAGGTCAAGCAAAATAGACCTCACCAGGGGCTGGAGACCTAACGAAATAATGGAAATAGTTCACAAGAAGTTCAAAGTGACCTACTCCTCATCCCCTGACACAAATCTACCGTACTTTCCCAGCTCTCTTGATATGTCTAGTGACGCAAGTTCTCACAGCAAAGCAATGTGGCCAGGGCTGGATCGGGTTTGGACATAATTTGGAACCAAAACGTCTGGTTTTAATGGAATAAAGAGGGCCAACTGAGCTGCCCTCCATCCCCTCCCAAACGCAGCTGCAGTAGCGACAGACTTTGTCGTCATGCCAAGGAGGTCTTCAACACTCCCGCTGAGGATGCTGGGTCTGATCTTGCTGCAGTCTGATCACAGAGCAAACCCTGGAGTAATGACACCATCTCACCACTCTTGACATGTGCGCTGGCATTGAGTTGGACTATTTTTGTTTGGTGGGCAAGCTTGAAACTAGCGATTCTGGTGGTTCTTAATGCCTTTTTTTTTTTGCTCACAAAGCAAACATTCATGGACAGTTTTATAAAAAGAAACACGCAAGCCATATCTGTATTTTTTCTATTTGATTGCTATTTATCCGATTGTACGATATGAACTTTGGTTAAAGATGAAACAGAGTATTAATGTTCTTTAACTTTAGGATATATAGTTCATCTTAGCAAACTTAAGTCACGACAGACAGCATTGACTTATCATTTGTGTTTTGACATCCTCACTGACAAGCAAAATTAGCACGAAAACCCAAACAAGCATTTGTTGTGCACTCATTGGTTCCTCGGTAGACAGTTGTTGTAGGAGCGTTGTATGAAGTTGTACTGCAGAACTCTGTCCAAAACTTTTACACCCTGTCAGATCTTACCTAAGATTCATTGTAAAGCTTGTCACTAAAGATGGGTGTACATGCATGATTTTAACTTGTAGTTCAATTGATTTGTCCCAAATAAATTGATTCAATTGATTTTTTTGCTTCAAAGGAAATCAGGTGTAAATTGTTAAAGCTTGTAAGCTTGCATTATGTTATTACGAGCTCCCACCATCTTTAACCTTACCTGAACATTTTGGACAATCAAGAAATTTTACAAGTCAATTCAACTGATTTGTGTACAAGACCTCAGAACGTACTGATTATCAGAAATCGCACAATGCATGTTCGCCCTACACAATCAAAGCTGGTTATGCCCAAAACAGTCTCGTACAAATTCCTCAAAGCTGTCCCCAATATCTCACCAAACTTATTGTGAAAACAACGATTTTGTTAAGCTTAAGGTAAGAGGGTCAGAGTTAGGGTTAGAAACCTATGTTTTGGGTCAAATGTGGAAGGATGGATGTTCTGATGGGTGTTTTTGGACCTACCTGGTTGAAGCGCTCTAGCTTTTCCTTAATGTTGACAAGGATTGGATCTACACTTCTGACTTTTATCTCTGGGTTGTGTCTCTGGGCTTGCAGTCCATTCCCCACCACATGACCTGTATAACTGCGGTGGAAACAGATCAAGAGATAAGTAACCAGTAAAGAAATCAAGCAATTCTTGGACTGATGACAATGATCTCCCAATTCTGAGTTCTGAAGTACTAAAAATGTAGGGAATGCTCAAAGCTCGTCTATTGGAAAAAGGCCCAAGGATTGATCGGATGTTCAGACAGCCTTTTCACCCACATAAATGATTCAGTATGTAACCTGCGGTGAAGCCTGAAGACACAACTGTGCTGCAAATGTAGGTATTGACCCTGCACCCTTTTATTAGAGATGTTAAAGGAGGCAGATGGAGGGCATCCTTCAACAAAGGCCATGTCACTGCAACCAAGGCAAGCCACACAACATGCCTACCCACTAAACAGTATTCAAGAAAGCGATATTTACACATTTAGACAGGATGACGATAAAGACATTTTATGGATCTCTGACAATGCTATTCAATGAAGGATGTTGACAAGGAAGCAAACTTGAGGAAAAGGTCTTGATAGGTCTTCAATCTTCACTCTTCGGGGGGACAGCTCAACATCGGTTGCCATAGCGACTGTCAGAGTGCCATGTTCAGCAGCCTATAAGATCAATGGGTCAAGCTCAGGCAGGGCAGTTAGGTTAACCTTTGATTAAGCACAGAGGATGAACTTTAAATACAGACATGATTGGGAGGTAGGGTGGATAGATTACAAGCATGCAAATGTGCAAGGATTTTATCGGCTAAAATAAGCAAAAGAAAAAAAAGTTTGAATAGAAGTATATGGACAATAATATAATTTTGTGAAGAAAACAACATAACTCGCTGCCATGATGGTTGACAGAATGTTGCTATGTGGTGGATAGGGTGTTGCTAGGTGGTTACTTTCTGATCCAAGTCAATGGTATCCAATTTTAAAGCCCACACAGTTAAAAGATCCAAAATCCGCATAAAACTTAATATGATATGTATCATATAAAGCATGTTGCCATGTGGTTGCTAGGTGGTTACTTTCTGGTCCAAGTCATGTGAACCCAATTTTAAAGCCCACAATTAAAATGTCCAAAAGGCACCTAAAAACTTAATATGTATCATATCTAAAATGGTGCTGGTTGTGGGTGCAAGGGTGTTGCTAGGTGGCGACTTTCCGGTCCAAAATGCAAATATAAACTTAATATGAAATACACACACGCGCACAAACACACATACTCTTTTCAACACTAAAATTGAATAAAATTAAATCATTCAGTATATGACATAACGAAATACTGACTTGAATATAAAGGAACTTTTCATCTGGAGATATAAATATGTGTAAATTAACACCGGAAACACCTTTTTAAACTATTGCAAATTTCCATATCATGAAGAGTAAACATCACACGTCCATCATTTTATGCAAAACCTTTTTTTTTTTTTTTGCAATAATCACACAGAAGCTATTTCCAGCACCAGTGTCCTTGAGACAGATGGGTAGACAGACAGTCAGACAGACGGATCAAAGGGTTAACAGTGGGGGGCATATAAAGTGCAGCAGGAGGGCAGAACAATGCAGCTGTGTGCACGCGCATCAATAAATGAATGCTTGTGGGAGAATTGCCCTGCTGTTTTCACCACAGCTATCCTAAGTGAATAAATAATGACCCCAGACACCTCATGCTGCATCCAAACAGCATCCGAACACACGGCTCACCTTGCAAGGTGGAAGCACTTTGTTAGGAACCAATGTGAGACAGACTTGTTTGTTGGTTTGTGCTTTTTAGCTGTCAGGAGTAAATGCATTTGAGCAGCAAATGTAGTGAGTATTCACTACATGAGAGGAGCGGATTATGTGCCTTATTTAAAAGAAGAATGAGCTGTCTGTGGATACTGTCATTTTTACTGGCTCATTCTTTCTTCAGTGAGCCAAATATGCTCCATACTGTATGCGCATAATTAAAGAGGAAATAACCTGCTTGATGTGTTTCAATAAACATAAAGCCAACTGTAAGACTGATCATTACAAACACATTTTAATCACTGATCATTTCTAGTCAGAAATAGCATAGACACTGGTCAAGACTGCAGTTTCCTTAGATACTTCAGTGTGCTTTAGCGCAAATATGTTAATTCAAATTGCCTCAGCAAGCGCCTCTAATATTAGCATAGCCTACCACGTTTCATCCCTACACAATCCAATCAAATACCCATATAATCAAGTCCTGTTCTTCCTGAAAAAGATTTCTACACAAAAGAAAGACCACAACAAACAAGGCACCTCATGAATTACTTTGATTATGACACTGACAAACTGTTTCCAATAAGCTACAAAGACCATCAGGCTCTTTAAACAGATGTGTTAGTGAGAACATTGGTCTTACGTTGCAGTGCGGTGGGCCTGTCACTGCAGTCACCAACATTTCTCACAACAATTAGCAGCTAAATGAATCCAAGCCAGAAAAAAGTCAGAGAAAAATATTTACCCAGCTCAAGACCAAAGAGTTTGGAGTTCCCCTTTGACTAAACGCTGCTTATTTTCCTCTAAAAACCACATACACATACCCTTGTGAAGAGCAAAGCTCCAATTAAATTCATCTGCTATATTGGATTAGCTCATTTGTTTGCTCAGAAGGTTATGAAACGCAGTACCTAATGAGCTAGCAATATCCGTTCTTCATGAGCTGTGCATTAGAGGTTTTTTCATTCTTTAGAACAGCTTTTCCACAAGTTATTGCCTTTGGCAACAACAGACAGCCTTCAACGGATGTCCTTTTCTATAAAATACACAACTTTGGAGTATAGCATCTGAGTAAGCTATGCTATCCTGAGATACGTAAGCATGAATTCAGCTGTGTGCCTTCTCATGTGTGTAATAACCGGGTGTAAGACCTTCTGGTTGCTAGTTTTCCATCCTATTTATTGTCTGTGGTCTATGAAGTTGGGAAGGGCCCAAGCTAATGTAGGACAGCTGTAATATATCTAGTCAGCTTTGAGCTGCACATAGCTAACAGCGCTATTCTATATTAAAGCAGCTGTTTGGAATAGAGTAGTTCAATAATAAGTTGTAATACAAGCACTGGATATCCTATATGCAGTTACAGTATCCGTTACAGGTTTTCAGGTCTATCAGCCTATAAATACTGCAAATATTAGTGTATCATGTAGTATTTGTATGCTATACATTGAAACCTATTTAGACAGCACTAAGGCCCATTTATGAAATGCTAGATAGATAGTTCAATAGGTTTTGGCGAATTTGGAGAATTTACTAAATAGTTGCGCAACAGTATCTCAGCGCAAAAAACATGCGTTAGCAGTCCTGTAAGCAGGTGCTAAATATGCTAAAAATAAAATTGCACTGTGCTGTTTTGAAATTAAAAGTCAACGTTTTTTGACAATTTTCCATTCACTTTTCTGAAAAAAAACAAAAAAAAAACACAGCATATGCTGGTTAGGTATGTTTTGAAGCATGGCTGCTGGTTTAAGATGGGCCTTAGCCAGTTTAAGCTGGTCATGTACTGGTTTAAGCTGGTCATGTGCTGGTTTAAGCTGGTCATGTACTGGTTTAAGCTGGTCATGAGCTGGTTATAAGATGGTCCTAAGCAACTAGCTCCTGCTCAGGACCAGCTTAGGACCATCTTAAACCATCTCAAACCATCAGTTGTGCCTCAAAATGTACCTAACCAGCATATGCTGTTTTTTTTCAACGTCTGAAAATCCATTTTAAGATAGTAGCTGTGTTTTTAAAAATGGTAGACAATCTGAGATTAGCAAGAAAACCAAGCAACAGCTGTTTATTCCAATTTATGGTGGTCAGGGTGGTTTTTTGAAACATTAGCTTGTTTACCATTTTGAATTAGCTAATGAGAAGCTTGAACTTGTTAATACTTGGACTAACTAATAACCATCTTAGATTGGATATAAACACAACACAGCTACAAGTTTAGTAAGGCCAATCGCACAGTTAAACACTAGCTTAATCACGCTGGGAGACCAGCTAAACCACCTTAAACTACCATTGTTTGTAGCATGTTCAGTTTTAAGCTCTTAAAAACCAAAAAAAGTGTTATAGTGAGCACAAGGGCGAGTCCTCAATGAAAACACATAATCTAATAAAGCTGTAATGGAGGATACGGCCAATCTAAGACCACAGAGGAAAGGAAAAACTAAGCAAGTCAGATCAGTCATGGACACAACTGTGAACGAGGCTGAAGCGTTTCCTGACGATTTACAGTGAGTCAGCAATGGCCTCACTTTTCCAATCTGTTCACCGTTTTTTTGTGGGTTTAAAGTTCGACAGTGGCATCAGCAATGGATAAAATGTGAGAGAGAGAAAAATAAGAAACTAAGAAAAACCCAAAAGGACTTTGACCACAGACGGCAGTCGCCTAAAATGAAAACAAAAACAAACTGTTTCCACAGTAACCTCACACATCCAGTTGTTTGGAGTCTGGCTGACACCAAGTTATATGTCATGCTAACATTTCCTTGGTTAACTCCACCATCCTAAAACATCTATTCATACACTTCACTGTGCAATAGGAGGTGAACCACAACTTCAGCTAAGCATTTTCTTAAATGACCTTGTTCGCTCAATTTGAAATGTTACGTAGCTATCCAAATGGACCTAAAAATTCGAAAGAAAAAATGCATGTTTTGGACTGAACTTGGTGTGAAAGCGCTGTCATCTTGTGAACACATTTTCCTCAGTGTTTCTTTGACCCAAATGTTTATTATGACCAAGTGGCAGAATATATTTAGATGGCTAATACATTAGTTTCCTGCAAAAAGCCATGCAATCATTTGTGGGGATTTTTGCCTCAGAAAACATGGTTCAATATACAGTAATGTTAAAACTGAATTTATTTTGTCCAAAAGGGGGCAGTGTTAACTTATTTGAAGAGGTTGTGCTCACAGTATGCTATGCCCAGAATAGCATGCTAATATGCTAATTTCAATATTTCTGTAGTCCCTGTTGAAAAAACAAGCATATTCTGGTTAGGTATGTTTTGATGCTGAGATGCTGGTTCATGCTGGTCATGTGCTGGCAAAGGACCAGCATAACCAGCAAAAAAAGGACCAGCACAAACCAGCATCCCAGCGTCAAAACATACTTAACCACCATATGCTGTGTTTTTTCAGCAGGGGTGTACAGCATACTGTGCACAGAATGCAAATTATCTGCATATGTACTACATCAAAACTTCAAGTAGCTATAGTGCACATCAAGGAATCCCATAATGCACTGCACTTAACTTGACTTTCTATTTCCAATGTGATGAACTGTATTATCAGCTGCGATGTCTCTTTCTTCAATCATTATTTTTAAGACATTTTACACAAAAAGGATACAACTTGCAAACTGGTGTTTAGGCCTATTTTCTAAGAAAAGTGTTTGCAACTCACTACAAGCAATAGAGCGTACTACTGTTTTAAACATTTATTGTTGATTAATGTGTTCAGCATGTGCTAGTATTATTCAGTACATAGAAAGTGAATACAAAATGTAGTATACTACCATTTTGAATGTTAGCACTGTCATGCTGTTAGCATGTTCTGTTTCACATTTATAAAAAAGAAGGCAGTATATACTGCACAGAATTTTGTTCCAATAGTCTTTGTACCAACAAATGAAGAGTGTGACCATTAATTTCTGTGACTGTTAGCATAGAGAAAATGGTTTAGCTTGCTAATCTGTTTTTGTTTGTGGAATTTCTGTACTAGAAAATACAAAGCAAGTTTTTATAATGTCAGACTGAGTTACTTTGTCTGAAAGATAAAGATTAGAGGTCACCTAAATGCCATGTGGCCAAAATGTGGCTTTATCTAAATTTAATGTTTACGTTTTGTATTGGACCTATCTGCGACCAATTGATGACATTTAGGGAACCAGTAAACATTTATCTTTCAGACAAAGCAGGTTTGACATGATAAAAACTTGTCTTGTCTTAATACAGAGATTTCACAAACCAAAAAAAGGATTAGCAAGCTAGTCAGTTTGCTCCATGGTAACAATGGCCTGTCTCCAGGACTACCCAGTGTTTGTGCCACTGGGGGCCTCCAGTATGGATGGTGCCAGCCCTGCGTTACTGCCGTAGTGTGGACGGAGATGTGACAATTTGTCCAGGGGGTGGATCTCTAACTTCTGAGCCAAAGCTGAGGAGCAAATGAGGCCAGAATAGGGATATATCTGGAATTACAAAACTTTGTCCATTCAAGCAAAGTGATCATGGTCATTTTGTGGTGCAAAAGTCAAAAGAGAATGAACATATGCTGATAGCAAAACCGCCTACATGCAAACGCTTATTTTGAGTGTGTGTTTTTCAGGGAATCTCATTTGTGTCACAATAGAGCTCCAGAACTTTCTGAATGAAGCTTCTGTCCAGAAGAGGACTGGAGAAAAGCCACGCTAATCCATGGCAACCATCACTGCTCTTGGCCATGTTATGAACCTCATGACCTCACCGAGTAAATAGAGACCTTTCTGGAGAGATATCTGATTTGACTGATTTCAATTACAATCAATTAGTGTGGGAAAACAGAAACATTCTCATGTTTGTGAAGAACAAGTCTTCAGCCAACTTGAAAATATATATTCAGTATGTTCCATTTACTTTTAATAAAGAGCCACTCAAAGTTTAATATGTATGTATATTATGATAAATTACTAATTTACAAGCTAAAACTGCTTTGTCATCATTTTGTATTGCGTGCACTTTTAATGTATTTGGTCAAAAAAATTATTGCCATGTCATAGACCCATATTAATCCATGCATTAACACACAAATTTGAGTTCAAGCCCTCCTCTGACAGGACAAGCTTACCTCTCCACCACATCTTCTCCACTCCAGCAGGTGTTTTCATCCATCACCACCTCCCCCTCGCACAGCATCGCCGGCAGCGTGGAGAAGAACGATTTGTACCGCTGGATGTAGCCCATAAACTCCCTGCAGGAAGTTCAGGCTTTCATGAAGTTATCAAAAACCATCAAACCAGGCCTAATTACACAGTAGAACCAGTTCTGCCCCATTCATCACGCTGCTCTAATCAAACATGCCCAAACACTGATAGACACAAGTGGCGGATTGGCCTCCTGCACTTGTTTGTGACTGTTAATAATGCTGACAGCGTTCTTCCTTGCTCGCACACGTTTATTTGATGTGGGATCTAATCATTAGAACATTCTTAGGCTGACAGCCAATGTCATTTTATGTCAAAATAAAAAAATAAAAAAAAAAAATATTGGAAACCTGGAAGCGGAATTGTACTGCTGTAAAATGTTAGTCTTCACTAATACACTCTTACTTTGAAATCTTTTTCAGGCTTCTGGGTTTGTCGTTTTTGGATGGTTTCAGAGGCAGAGACCTGATGTCATTGACAGGTGCAGAATTGAGAGGAAAGAAAACAGAAGAAAGAAAGGCAAACAGCAGGAACGTTACTATATATGATCAGAAACATCTGATTCGTAAGGATTTTAAAATCTTGAAGGGTCAAAATATGTTCAGCAATTACATATGCAGTGGATACATGCCATTTTCTCACCTTCTTTTAGCGTAATGTGCTCATGTTGGTTGCCTGTATCAGGTGGTGTTGTAGGACTGGATGATGTGACTAAGGTTTGGAGTTCAATGGTTGGGTGTAGTGAAGGACTCAAACTTCTCGAAGTGGGACTGACTGGAGTGGAGGAAACGGGTTCAGTCAAGGAACCACAAACTTTACCCACCTGAAAGAGAGAGTTGAGGAGTTATAATGGGTTTGAAAACATATGTAAGAGAAAAAATAAATAAATGAATCAAGGTGAATGACACAATTTAGGCCAGTTTGAATTGACTCCAATTCAAAGAGATTACTCCATCTAGTGGCCACAAATAAGTGGCACAAAATCACTCTAGTAATATTTACAATAAAAATTGATTGATTAAAATTGATAAGCTTTCATTGTATTAAACTGCACTGGATGCTGAATTATTATACATTAACATTTTTGTATACATAAAATATGTTTTATTTTATTCAGCCTAAAAAAAAAAGCTAAAAAAAATCTAAAATAAGAAGGACAATCATAGTCCGTTTTGCCATAGTTGACATATTTCAGCTATATACCAGAAATTATGAAACGGAATAAAGACTGAAAAAGTTATTTATGCGAGTGTGTGTAAATGTGTTTGTATATGTATATCTTCTACAGAGCTTTATTTATCTAAGGATTAGCCAAACTTTCTCATTCCCCT
The DNA here is from genome assembly GCF_018340385.1 of Cyprinus carpio. Lineage (NCBI taxonomy): Eukaryota > Metazoa > Chordata > Actinopteri > Cypriniformes > Cyprinidae > Cyprinus > Cyprinus carpio. Next base: position 7,721,158 of record NC_056593.1, on the reverse strand, counting down.
GCTCTGGCCCCTCACTAGCTACATAGCATTTGGGGAAGGGGCCGGCCAGTTCACGGAAGCCGTCTTTGTCCAGAGGTAAATTTGCATGCAGGACATCAGGCTGATTGGGACCAGACAACACCCAAACAACTCAAGCAGCACCAAGATAGCGCCAGACCACATGCAGCGTGAGAGGCTCGAGAGGCCCTATTGTCCTCCATGTCAATGCCAAAGCTGGGCGGCGCATATAGACATCTTATAAACAATAAAGATATCACAAGTTATTCTTCAAAATCTCATTGTTTTTACAATTAGCAACAACATTATAATGAACCCGATTCCATTTATAGAGCGTGTCAACAATAAAGCGTACCTCTAAGACCCAAAAAATAGGCCTACTCTATGCTAATATGTTAGCAATAGCTACGCAAGCTCAGTACGTTGTTGTGTTCTGAAATGTAAATGAATGCAATTTGTAACACAACACTGGTTACATCCTGACCGCTGCATATAGTGACATTAGCATAATTATTTCTAAAATTATTATTGTAATTAGCAAAATTAGCGTAAATAATTGCTGTGGTGAGTTATAGCAAATAAAGCAACGTGCTGAATAAAACTGCACAATTTTTGCTAATTCATCCATAACTTAGCAGAAGTTTGCCAAATTAGCTAAATGCCAACATGGACAAGTAGCATGGCCTGTTTTGGGCCCTTTCCTCAAAAACAATGAACAGATCTATGGAATGCAGGTAAATAAAAACCACATCACTTGCTTCGTTGTTGGGCTGTCACCTGATGTCCAATGTAGGCCTAAATTCTGTGTCACAAAGCAGAGGCACTGGTGTAGTTTTTGGCAAACCCATCATGGCATCTGTGAGTGAGGAACATTAAAGACAAGTGAAGGAGGGGTCAAACACCCACAAGCAGCCTCCATTGTAGAGCAGTAAGCTTGGGGTTGGAGTTTATAGGGGCTGTGGTCGGGGGCTTAAGTAATAATATCTCCCATTCTGACTGGTAAGTCTATGCTCTTTAAGAGAGATTTGTGGGAATGCAGTCCCAAACTTGACCTACCCATATACAGCTGGTTTCACCAGGACATGATGGGTTCAAAGCCGAGCTGTCACAAAATCCTTGACCCCTGTGGCCCCTTTAGCCATGATTCCAGTAAGAGAATCGAGTGAGAGAGATCAGCAGACGGTCGTCCTCTGTCGTGCACACAGACTCTGGCATTGATGGTATGAATAGACTCAGGGTGGGCGGCTGGGTATTCACTTACAGACAGCCATAGTCACACTGTCATGACCAACACATTTTTTACAGTACGTGTCATATTACCACATAATCAAGCTCCTAATCACTGAGCTAATAATAAACCCCTTGCAGATATAATAAATGCAGGGCTTGAAAGCACCATTGAGAACAGACCATCTTTTTTTAGGCTAAATGCTAATTTATGATAATTATCAATTTAAGATTTAAGTACATGCAAAAATACGAGTTTAGCATGTGCAAAACTGTAGCCTTGCAAGGGCACAGCCTGATTGGGCGAGACATTTGATATGCACCATGCTGCTGGAAGCACATGCACGCTAGAACTGATTAGTCCAGCATATGGTGCAGCTCGTTTGTGGAATAAAAAATAAACGCGTTCTATGAATCAGAGAAGCATGACTCACCACCGGCGCTGAGATGTGGTCCATGGAGTTGTGCAGTAAGGATGGGCATCGTTAATTCTTTTCCCGGATTCGTAGAAAGCGCCAGTTTCCACTTCATATCCTCCTGCTAGTGCCCCGCTCAGCCCCTCCAGCAATGCTACATAGCGTCTCCAGGGCCCATCCAGCTCAGCTAGGCCTGCCAGGCAACCCCGCATCACATTGAGACACAGGCCTCTGCAAGGCCGGATCAGGGTCAATCCACGGCAGTGGGGACAGAACAGCATCCGCACCAGTGCACGTCCACATTGCCGCGCCATCCCCACCACTCGGCAGCATTCAGAACCTCAGCACCCACCACCAGCGCCTGACTGAGGGCACGACCAGCCACTAGTGCCCTAGACAGTCCTTGAGCAAGCTCTTGTGGGTGAGGCCCAAAGGGGTTGATGTCATGCCGAGTGGCACGTAGGCACTTGCTTCCTTCGGAGGACCAGGTAGAAACGTTTGAGCCCAAGCCAGGATTGACCAGGTGCTGGTATACCAATGGGAAGAGATTGTCGTAGAAACTGTGGACAGAGTATTCCACAGAGATGTTGGCCTCACCACGGAGGTAGAGTTCAAGGTCAGAGAAGAGTGTAGACACCAAGGGTTTTGCGTCTTGAGAGATTGTCTCATAGGTGCTGTCAAAGAGCGAGTAGGTATGATTTAGAGTGAAGGAGAGCCAGGGAATGGAAGGTGTCTGTAGGAAAAGGAAATAAAAGAGAAATTCTGGACTGAACGAGCAATATAATTGACTTCCTTAAACAGCTATTTCATGGTCAACCTTGATGCATAAACATTCGTAACATGAGAGGACCAACAATTGCGGTAATTTTGTTTGACATTTACGAAAGGGTCAAACATACTAGTCCATCATGGTAAACCTCTGCCTTGTTTCGTATTGCTTACAACTCTTTCTTATACATCTAATCTCTCTTTCCATTGGACTAATGGGAGCTGACAACACTTAATCCATGGATCTTTTGGGCTGGCGCTATTGGGCTGAAGGTTAGTTTGGAGATATGTGACACATGCGACCAGCTTATCACCAATTTTAGCAGTCAGGGCGACATCTTATACTTCACTATGCCTCCGGGTTGCAAATGGAAGTTGAGGATCATAGTCATTTGTACCATATGCATTATTTACAATGGCATATTAACTTTTGTGTGACATGTGACAGACGGGTACTTAAGTTGACAGCTGGTAGAACCATTCAAAGTGCAGTTTGCTTGAATGTCATCTCATTCATAAAGACCAAAGCATTCTAGCTCCATCTTGTTTCCCTGTGAATGATTAGCATGCAAGCTGAAAGTTATGATTGCTCTTTATTAATGGAGAAACAATAAAACACCTGTTTGGCTTACGATACTAAAAGAAATCATAATAATCTTTCTATAACAAGCCTTTGAGGTTTTGCAAGAAAAACGGCAGGGATTCAGTGCTGGCATTCACATCTCTTGGTGGCACTCCAGGTATTCTGGAACTCCAACAACAATATGTGAGTAACCTTGTCAGGTCAAGAACTGTATCTAGATCCCTTCAGTTAAGCCCCATACATCAGAGTCGGGATGGGTGGTTTGTATGAATGATTAGGACGCATTACAGGTTAAAAATGGTTCAAATCAAACACTTGTAGCACAACATGGCTAAAAATTCAGATTACGGTGTATCTTGGCAACTTCATCCAAACACCTCAGTATTAGGTGTCATGGCAGGGGATTATGCCCAGATCGTGTAATGGGGTTCTTCTTCTCAAATGATTCTGGGCCATGGAGGCATGTGGGGAGAGGTCATGCAGATCACAGGGGTGAGGGGTGCCCGTGATCCTCCACAATTTGACCTTTCACCTCTAAGACAGCAGGATGTTCTGAGAAGATGGATAGTAGGGTCAACTGGGATGACTGTTCCTCTGATCACTCTATTAACTCAGTGCCTACTGGATTTGATGTGGGTCCTACTTTAAAAAAGCTCAGTGTCAGAAAAACTCCACTGACTTTACCCAGTCCAGGACTAAATTTAGATCAAGAGAAGGTAGCACACAGTATTTTTAGTGTGTTTTAGGATGGAGAGGATAGTTGGGTTTTATTGGACAGATGGTATGTAAATACCATATGCTGGATTTGCTTTACAGTGAAATTACTTTTCAAGAAATAGAGAGGACTTTTCAAAGAAATAGTTCACCCATACATGTATTCACTCTCAAATCTTTAACAAATCGTGCTCGCTGTATTTTGGGGGAGATTTGATATCAGCAATCTCAAATATCTTTGGTTCTCACATGTCTCATCATTGGCATAGTTTTTTGGACCTTGGCAGACAGTCCTTGTCCCCATTAAGAATAAGAGACAGAGATATTCTGCAAGCTACTTTGGTCCTCCATGGAAGAAAGAAAATCATACTGAACTAACTCTTAAACAGACACATTACCAAGAGAGTCCACTAGATTCATACTTGAATTATTACTTTACCCTTAAACACACAGGCATATAAACAAAAAGCGGTCTACATTAAAAAATCCTCTTTCAAGTGGGAATGAAAAGACACTTTGCAGACCTTCTTCCTTTTAAACTGGACACCAGCTACAACCATGCGAAAAGAAACAGAAAAGGACAACTGCTCTTTCAAAAGCTCTCATTATAGAGCAATACATTGAAGTGCACTGAGATGCTCATCTCCACGGATACGCCAAGAACTTCAACATTTCTTTTTCTTTTTTGTGAAAATTGCTTTAGACTTGTTAAATATTCACTCGGGCTAGGCAGCAAAGACCAGAGAGGACGGCAACAGTGCCCTTTTCCTGTGAACCTGAAAGGGTTTTTGTGCAAGTTTGGGCGGACAAATTGGAATGAACTTAAATATTTTGGTTGGGTGAGGACTAAGAGTTGTAAATTTGAAGCTATCATGGTTTGTAATGTCTTATGTTATACATAATATAAATAACAGTAGATAATGACATGCATGGAGTCTTTCTAAGTGTGTGTGTGTGTGTGTGTGTGTGTGTGAGAAACATCTTTTTATACTTTTTATTCAAACACTGATTCTGAAAGGCCTTGTCCTAATCCTAAAATGCCAATCAACCTCTAAAAAACACATGTACTGCTTCACAGGAGACCTCAGACAGATCATTCAGTGGACAAAAAGCTAATTTGTAACCCTTGGAAAGTCACGGTGTACGATTCATGACAGTCACAAACATACAACCCCGGTGTCTCCCATACATGCATACAAAGCAACAGCATGTAGTGAACGTGTGACCACCTGCTGTCTCAGGGACTTGATCCCATGACCTCTTAACTCCTGTAACAAATGCAAACAGCACATGCCTAGTATTTATTCAACCAATAAGCTTCACTCGATATCGATACGTAACCTGGAAGGAAGAGGCATGGCCCAGGATGAGATATTTTGAGTTCGAAAGCTATAGGAGAGAATGCTCTGGAGTGTGTCTCTCTGGGCAGCAGAGGTGTAGTAGCTCTCCTCCATCTTGCGGGTGCAGCACGTGGGACCCTGGTGTTTGCAGATGAGAAGATCTGCATCTATGGAGGATTGATCATAGAAGGTGATTCAATTCTAGGGCATCTTTCCAAACTATGTCAGTCTTTAATCACGTGCTTGCAATAAAGTTTCTGATAACGGATTTCATTGGTACATGTTTCAACTATACACATAACACATGTCCCAAAAAAAAAAAAGGTTACAAAGTTTTTTACAACTTTACTACAAAGAAAAAGCTAAAATCTAGATAAACCTATGGACCTTTCAACACTTAAAAAGTAAAGGGATACTCCATCCCAAAATGATGCGCTATTTTTAGGTGTATTTAGCTTTGATTTGATATAAAACAGCGCATCCTTGTGGTGTGGATGATACAGAGGAGCATACACAGCATACGGTGATATGGAGAGACACAGAGGAGACTGTTGACAAAGGAATTGTTGAATAAAGTCGTTATTTTTGTGTTCTTCGCTTACAAAAAGTGTTCCTGTCGCCTCATATAACTCAGATTGAACGTCTGATGGCAGATGGAGTATTCTGACGACGACTTTCATACCTTTTATGGACCTTGATACAAAAAGTGTATGGGACAGTCTCAAGCCCTCCAGGGTTTTCATCCTAAATATCTTAAATTGTGTTCCGAAGACGAACAAGCTTTTTTTGTTTTTTTGGGACGTGATGGGGGTAAGTGATTAATGACAAAATTTTCATTTTGGGATGGAGTATCCCTTTAAGGGGAAAAAAAAAACAAAGTGACTCAACAAAAACGTTACAGCTACTATATTAAGTTCTTTAAAACTATAATAATGTTTCTAAGCATTTTGTCTTTGAAATAATCATATGGGTCCAAAATAACATGTGGTTGTATGGCAAGAAGGTGCATGTAAGAGAGCACAGCACGTGATGAAGACAGACGATATCTGCTCTGTCAGTCACCCTGCCCTATTCTATGTGACCAATTTTACACCGACGGGACCCTATAAGCCATGCATTAGAACAGCTGACTATGATCACCAGCATTCTGCTGAACTCTCTCACCTCTCAATATGCATGGAGCGATGCCTTGAAACTTGAATACTAAGAATAAAACTTGTATCCTTGTATCCTTTCCACTAACAAGAACTTGAGACAAACCGAATATATTCCCAGCTTACAATTTCATAGCAACTCCCACACATTTTTGAGATGACTTCTATTCAGGAATGTGTTTTTGATTTAACAAGAAATGTGGAACATGAAAAACATTTGACAGCCTATCCTACAGTCACATTAATTATGTCAACACCACTAAAATTTCTGATTATGCTCTATGACTTATTTGACTTTTTTCGGTCACACTTTACATGACAGTTTACATAGTACAACAGATGTCTAATGTATGTAAATGTTTACAATGATACTAAAAAACTGTCTATTAATATTTTCTGGATCATTTTTGTCGAATTTTCACATGGGTTGCACTGCCTGGCAGGCTGTAACTCAATAGGAACGATTTTTAAACAAATGTTCTTTTTATAAGCATGGCCTACATGCAGTTATGATGACCTCAAAAACTAGTTTAGCCACCTGACCAGAACTAATTAAATTAAATGGCAAAATTGGGGTGTCAAAACGAGCCAAAAAAACGGTAAGGTTCACCAGTATTCTATGCAACAAGACCTTTGTTTTTAAAAGAAGTTATATTTTGACGAAAAGGTCACGTGCATTTTTCAGAAACGTCAGTTTGTGGCAACGCATGCATTTACATTTATTCTTAATTACAATGTAACGTTTTGTTATTTTTGTATATTCTTTTCATGCACTTGTTTGCATTTCCATAATAATTAAACGGCTTAAATTTAGTTAGCTGTTTAATGTCTAACTTTACGACCATTGTGACAACATGCCCCGCTATTGGTCAGTGCGTTTAGTTGGCTGTAACTTTTTTCTTACGCAACAAATAACATCTGAATAAAAAGAATAAACTATTGTAAGTAGTATGGAGAACATGAATGGTCAGTTATATAATAGGCTACACTGCTTCTCACAGTAACCCTCGGTATTTATAAACGAACCTGTTGCTGCGGTCTCCGGAACCAATCTTAATGAACCGACTTGGCGCAGCTGGAAAGCGGTTTTAACCTCATGACAGCTCTGCGCGCTGGCGCAGTGACCGCGTCCATATCAAAACACACTGGAGAGCCAGGGATCCACAACCAACGATACACGCGGTGCTGTCCTGTGGAGCATTGCACCATCTCAAGTCCACAGAAAGCCCTCTTGAGCCAATGTAGATAGAAAGAAGAGAAAAGCCCCCAAGACAAGTCAGAAGTATTATCCGGAAAGGATGCACATTTAAAGTCTCTTAATTAAGTATCCAGAGAGAACGTTTTCCAGGCTGTTGGATCGCAGGGGCTTCACATGTTGCGTGATTTGACAGAGTGGTCTGGAGACATGTGAGGTCTCGGTCTCTCTCTCTCTCTCTCTCGTCTCTCTCTCTCCTCTCTCTCTCTCTCTCTCTCTCTCTCTCTCTCTCCCACTTCTGACTGGCAGTTTTTGTGCCCCCAACACCCCACTCCAGACTCCCTCCCTTTGACAGGAGATTGACAGAGATAGATAGATAGATAGATAGATAGATAGTAGAGATAGATAGATAGATAGATAGGACAAAACAGCATAGCGCCAACAGATGTGTAGGCTATACATAAATAAGGGTAAGAAAAAAAATCAAAGTCTTGAATAAACATAAGATTTATTTTTTAGGTTAGGGGTTTAGTAACAACGTAAAAGCTTTTAAATAGATAAATATTTTACTACTAAGTTTTTGTCAGGAATTAAATAAAAAATATATAGTTTTTCTTTATTTTAAAGGTTTATCTAACATTAATAGTGGGTAGAAAAACATCAATTCAGAGTTTTATAATCGTTTTAGATGATATTCAATTTTTACTTTACGTTTTTACTTTAAAATAAATAAACAATTCATCAAAATTATTTTATTCTATTTACAGTTACACTTTTTACAGTGTGTGTGTGTGTGTGTGGGGGGGGGGGGGGGGGTGTCTATTTTTTAAGATTTACGTTTTAAAGCACTTTTGGACATTTTAAAACATTTTTTAAACACCTAATTCCAGTAGCATATCCACTTTTCCTCACACAAAATGTTAAAAAACAAAAAAAATAAAATAAAAATGAATAGAAAGAAAATTAAAATGCCGTTGAACCATAGGTTTTAACAACCACTCGATTTTTGTCTGCCCTGATAGTAAATGTTCTCATACTCGCAACCACAAGGCAAATCAAAGTAATGTCCATTGTTTAGACACATGACACACACAGGCCATGCATACAGCCACACAAATAATAATAATAAGCTAATTATATCTGTCATGCTATTAATTTATAATATTCCGCTCCTAAACTATGAATACAGCCTACAAAACTCCAAGTCCACAAACGCAATAGATAAAGCGTTAGCATTGTTAATGCGCCCTCCCCAGCGGGCCCCCGCCAGTTTGGTTATTTCACCTTGAATTAGAAAAGCAGATGTCAATACATCGCTTGTTTTCCACGGGTTGTGCGATATACCGCAAAAAATTAAGTGATTTTACAACCCGCCGCTGAGAAGCAGAAGGAATAAAACAAACACGCTGTTGACATGATATGCAGCACAAGTTCACACTTTGGAGTTTCAGAGATAGAAAAACGTCTTTTATAGAAACATGGCAGGGAATATAAAAGATAAAGAGCATATCAACGCCTGAACTTCCTCTATCAGGTACGTTTAAGTGAGTTTGGTGTCAGTTCTGTTTAATTTAAATATCCACGAACCAAAAATTTCGTGATGTTTTCTCATGATGGATCCCAGGCTGCTCACTGCGTTTGTGCTCAAAATCAAGAGAATATTGAAACTGGCAAGAATTTACTGCTTCACTCAGAGACCATCTCCAAACGGACTGGTGCTCAGACGTGAGTGGTTTTCCTCATTAATAATGTGGTTCTAAATACACAAATAAACAAACATCAACGACGAAGCTTCGTTTCCTTGCAAAGATCCATCAGTAAAGAGAACCGTTTGCAAAAAATGCTGCGCTTTACTAATTCCAGGTGTCACATCAACTGTACGACAAAAAAGTAAGTCTCTCTATCTATTTATATCTGTATATCTTTACAGCAATGTATATTAAATCTTCATATTGAAGGAGGACCGAGGCGACAGCGTAAGACTATTGTGAGATGTTTAAGCTGTGGACTGACCAAACGGTTCCCAAACAACCCAAAACATAAACTGTGGGTGGATCAGCCTGAGGCTCAACTAGAAAACCAGACTTCACGAGGTGTTAAGAGGACCATTGGACTGTCTTTAAACAGTTTTGTCATTAATTAAGTTCACCCAAAAATTAAAATTACCCCATTAGTTACTCACCCTCAAGCCATTCTAGGTTGGCCACCCGGGAGGCCTGTGGGTGAGTAAATCATGGGGTAATTTTTTGTTTTTGGGTGAATTATTATTTGTCTGTCATCATTTTTTTTTTTAGGTATTAATTTGAGTGCACTATCCAAACTTAAATTGTTGTAATTTATGAACACTTTGGAATATGTCTTTTAAAGAAAAAAAAAACTAGCAGATTTTGGGAAACGAAAAGTGGAATTTTAGACAAAAAATTAAAGTATCAAAAAGTTATAGACAGTTTAAATGTACTGTAGATAAAATCGCGCTATATTAATTTTATTTTGTTTTTATTATTACTATTTTTACATAACAGGTTTACTCTAAAATTGGTATTATAAATTAAAGCCTTGTGTCTAAATAAGTTATGTTCCAAATTTGAAGTTGATATGCAAAAAAAATTGAGGTTCCTGTGAGATTTTATTTTATTTATTTATTTATACGTCACAAACAGCCACTTGGAGCCATCAAAACTCCTTTGAATTTTGTTTAATGAATTTTTCTCTAGATTTCTCATTCAATTTTACTTCTATCTCAAAATAACTACCAAATATGGAATCCTGAGACTCAGACCTTTCAAATGATATGTTTGTTGCCAAGATTATAAAAAGTTTTGATTTTAAAAGACTGTATTGCATTTTGTAATATGACACTTGACACTGCCCACCAAGGGGGAAGAGACCGCCTTAAGACTTTAAATCCGATTTCAAAATGGTTTTCACAGGATGAATCTTGGGCTTCTAAGCTTTCAGATGATATATAATTTATGATGATTACTAAAAGATTTTATAGAGAAAAAGGACAACAACAAAAAAGAGCGGCAAGCATCCCACAGGTTGGATGGTGACAGTTAAGGGGTTAAAAGAGTGTAATTTACAAGAAGGTCAAACATATCTGGAGAATGGTATCCATTAGCATTTCTATTCATCTCAATGGAAGTTGCTCAGCTGACTGTATTCATTTCTATTTAAGTTTTTCTATTTATCTCATTTGAGTTGATGTATGATGTAGTTATGATTCCGTATTTTGTTATTTTTGGTTCATTTTTTTTAGCTTTTCACCTGAGCTCGAGGGTTTGTTTAAACCTATTTCACCCATTTAATTAGTTGTTTTTTTTTACATTTTGTTGTGAGGAAAAGTAAGATATGCTCTGGAATTAGGTGTTGAAAAAATGTTTTAAAATGTCCAAAAGTGTTTAAAACGGTAAATCTAAAAAAATAGGACCCCCCCCCCCCTCAGCAAATTTGTGCAAAAAAAAAAAAAAAAAAAAACAGTTCCAGGTTTGTTTTTTTTTTTTTTGAAGCAGTGCAGCTGAGCTAGCAGGTAAGATAGCAGGTATATGCTAATATAATAGCTGAATAATAGTTAACAGAATGCAAAAGAACAACAACATGTTCCTGGTGTGCGGTATAAAAAGATAAGCTAGCAGGTTAATCAGCTAATGATATGCTAAACTGTCCAAACTAATAAGTACAACCAGTGAAACATAACTAGAAAAAAAAAAACACGAAATGCCTTCAGTTTGTTACAGTGAAATCTAAGGATAACGGGGTAATTGGCTAGTGTAGTGATATGTTTAGATCGTTCAGGCTAATATGTTAATGTTAATGTTAGAATAACAGAGTTAATCAGTTAAACTTTAGCAACGCTAATCGGGCAAACTAACTGAAAGAAAACAAATGTTTCCCAATTTTCACGCAATGAAGTGGTAGCTAGTGATAGAGCTACATCGTCTAACCAATTAGCCTGTTCAGGTTTTTTTTTGTTTTTCGTGGATATTCCAATTTGTAGCAGCTTTTAAAACGTAGATAGCAGGATAAATGTCTAGTTGATACTAATTCAGACAACCACTCTTTTAGTGGTTATGTTAAAAATTGCAGGTTTAATACTTATTCTATGTTACCCTGTCAGGTTAAATTGCCAAATGTATGCTAAGCTAATAGGGCTACTCGGCTAATGGTATGCAAAATTAAGTAAACAGTTGGCTTGTAAGCTAACTGAAAAAAACAACATAACAACATTGGACTATTTTTAGCATTAATTAAATAATTATGCATGAAATATTATTTATATAAGACTACATATATCATAAGCAATTCTGTATAAATGCAACACAGTTTCACCTTTAGCATTTTATCTGGCCTCTAATATTGCTAAATACATGCATATACAGTAGCTCCTTATTCTTCTGTCCACAGATGCCTGGTCCTTCATCTAAGTCCACAACCCAAGAGGAAAAAAAATGATATTGGCTCAATGTCCACAATAGCAAAGACTTCGTCTACAGCTCAAACAAATCTGATTAACCGTTCATGATACTTTATGAAACTGTACACACAGATAATATAACTAGTTTAAACAAAGTGACGTTTCTATTTTTGCTGCCTTTAGATTTGTTTAAAAATGCAATTTTTATTTTCCTGGACTTGATGTGCAATATTGTTTTTTTTCGTCTGCATTGAGTGGATGTTTTGAATTGCAATAAAGTGATTGTACCGTAAGTGGCTGATTTACATTGCTAATGACTTTCATTCTGTACTTTTATGCATACTTTAATATCATTGAACTCCTACACAGCTTCCTGCAACAGAAGCGTTTTCTTTTATCACCCGGAGCATATGTAAACCTGGTGGGAATTCAGTTGCCTGCATAAAAATGGATTGATCTACTGTTGCTAAATTACCTCTTTATCCAAACCATCATTTAGACATGCGCCTCACACTTATTAGTAACTTTAATGCATTTTAGAACAATGTTTTGATCATTTATTTTTTTTCCCCCAACTTCTAAAAGGCCTTAGTGTTTTTTCCCAGTCAGTTGGACTCTGATAGTCTCTTGATCTCAGGGTCATGCGTTACATCCCATATTGGATTTAAAGGTTTTGATATTTGTACTTTTTGAAGTTTTTGGATGTTTTTTTTGAACAAAAGGCTTCTCTTTTGCGCTGTTCATGAATTATTCAAATTTGCTAATGCACAACCTCTTAGTATCACGCTTCAATCTTGGTTGCACAACGGATGTTACATATTCATGATATCCTGCACCCTGGCGATAATTTATAAGTGATATTAAGACATTTACACATGTATGAGTGTAATTCAGTCGGTGCTGATGTTGTTAATTGGATGGGATATGGATCTTGTTGAAACTGTGCAGTCCCGAGGATATGCATCAAATGGCTTGTCAATACGGAAAGTAGCATCAAAAGGCTTCGTCAAAGCCAAAGAACCCCTCCCACTTCCTCGAAATTAGAGAACGGAATCAATTGCCCTGAAGGCCAGAAAAAGAGATTCATGGAAGACGGGATTTAATTCAATTTGCATTCACATAATGTCAGTAGGAGTGCATTAGAAAAAATTAAAATCGTGTGGTTGAGGAATTTTGCTAATGATGACGTCTACAGACTTCGAGCTGTATCGAGGAGCATCAGAGGGAAAGAAAGGTCGAAAAGATCTAGATGAAGTGACCTCGTGCACTCTCTCCAGTATTCGCATGTCTCCATCATATTCGTCTTTTTTAATATATAAAATATTAAATGCACAATTTTTTAAACATGAAAATTATATTATGAGAGTAATATATTATGGGTGAGGGTGGGGGGTCAGTGAATAACCAGCGCTCTCTCCACACTCAATTCCAGGACTGAGGTGAGACCCTTGAGCAAGGCACCGAACCCCCAACTGCTCCCCGGGCCTCGCAGCAATATGGCCACCCTCTGCTCCGGGTGTGTGTTCACTACTGTGTGTGTGTGTGTGTGTGTGTGGGCAACTGGATGGGTTAAATACGTGATGTAACGTGGCCATAAAATCATGTCACTTTCACTTACTGTATATTATGAGAAGGTGTCGTTGTGTGTTTATATATTCAATTCCCTTTTTTATTTTAATTGTATATAGTACAAAAAAAACATTTATACACACATTTTTACATTTAGTCATTTAGCATTTATTTTAATAATGTAATTGAAATATTTTTACTATAGCATATAGTATTATTGTTATTGTTTTATGTTTTATTGTGTTAATTTTTTATATAATAATTTATAATAATTGTATATAATCATTTAAATGTTTATTATACACACACACACATATATGTAAAGAATGATAAAATATATAATTATTTTTTTCATTTCTTTATAATATTAAACATTTTTAAACATTTAATGATATAATGATTATTTTACTAATCTTATTATTATTATTAAATTTTAAAACCTGTGTTTTATGTTAATTATTTTTAAAATCATATTTATACAAAGAAAATTATCCCTTTGTGGATTAATATTATTATTTTGAGTACGATTTTACCTCAAATTTTCACTTCTTTAATGCACAAAATTATTATACAATATTTGAATATATTTATATATAAAAATCTATATAAATATGCATTTATGCTGAATGAATGGTCTTGAAAGTAAAAAATGCCCAGTCACATTGCTGTAATGAGAATTTAAAGAGAATATGCCCTTAACTGTCATGATGGAAAAAAGGGCTTATTTTATTATGCAAAAAATATCTGATAAAAAAAAGTTTTTCTGCTGCTTGGATTTTGGGTAGAAATGTGACCTGCATATATCTTTGTGAGACTAATGGTTTGTCACAGCTTTGGAATATTAATATAAAATCCAATCGAGGTGCACCCATGCATGCACATATCGGTCATTTTACAAATTCCTTTGAATTTGGCTCCTCCAATGAAACTGGATTTGTTTATAAAGTCACTTTATATATTTATATATTAATAATAACCAACATTTATACTGCAGCATGCTTCAAAATGTAAGCACACTTATGACTCTAGAGATGCTAAGTCATTGGTATCCTCTGCAGGGTGCATATTGCCAGTATATATTGTTGGTGCATGAATTTTTGATATGCTATGAAAATGTGCTCCACAAAATTACCTGACCTGTGCTCTCAGTGCTATGACATTTCTGTGACTGATTTTAGGCCTGCCATGTTCCATCTGTGGGAAAACAAAACCATTTCTGTGTTCTCAGAAATATTATGCTTGCCAAAAACAGGAATATTAGAGCACAAAATATCAGGCCACAAATAACATACTGCATTTACCTGAAGCAAGTATTTTTGGTATTATAATCGTACTATACGTACATCCATTTGTGCTTGGT